>NW_017307098.1:438470-446563 GCF_000935625.1 Nanorana parkeri
GTTTCTCTCCTTGGCGGCCGGGAGCAGGAGACTCCCGGGGCGCCAGGGAGAGTTAGATGTTTGGAGATCAGTGTCCCTGGTTAGCAACCAGGGACGCTGATCTCTCTGAAAGTGACCGGAGCCAGCCGTAAGATCACCGAGCCAAGGCATATACCTTCGGCTCGACTGAGCCGCTCGGCTAAGTTCGGGAGCTGTGCAGGCTATTGTGAATAGCCCGTACAGCAGCCCTTTGGTTCTACTGAACCGAAGGGGTCCTGGGGCCGAAGCTAGCTGAAGGATAGGCCAAAGCTACGGCTTGATCCTTCGGCTGCTTCGTGAATAGACCCCATAGGTTCTTGAATGAAAGATTCTCCTAGGGTCCAACAAACACTTGTAGTCAAGCTGTGGAACTGAGTTAACAGGAAAATACAGTCACTCCCAGGCCGCTGGTGTCCACAAGGCCGCGTTGCAGCTGCAGCTTAACTACAAGTGTTCATTTATTTATTAAGACTCAATAATGATGTCCTGGAGTAGTCTGTTTATAGGCATCAGTTCATTTATCTATTATGATGAAGAAAGCATGCATGTACTAGTTTTGTTTTATGGCTTTTAACCTTTTTTATTATAATAAAGATTTTTTTATACTAATGATGTTGTAATCTTCAAAAACCCCATATACACACGTTTTTATTGATTTACTAGGGGTGTGGTGCCAATTACTCATGAAAATTTGTGCTACAACTTGTTTTAAACTATATTTAAAGCTAAGTGTTTTTTTTTGGGGGGGGGGGGGGGAAAAAAAAATTAAACCCCAAAAAAAAGGGGGGGGGAGCAGAAAATAAATCAACCCCTATCAGTTTTTTTGGCATTTTGGGGACACAAAATATGCCAGATCTGCTAGTAATATACCATAAAGGAATAGATGTTTCAGGAAGACATTTGTTTAACTTTTTCTGCACAGGAATGTGGTGAATATCTGTGTGAAATATCCTTGGTCACATCATCCTAAAGTTTAATTGAATCTTTTGTATTTATTTGGGCTTGTTCACATCAAGTGCGGAGCAGATGCAGGGCAGAGCAGTTACAGAACGCATCAAAAATGCATCCAATGTATTCCAATGGTATTTTGGGCTCTAGTTCACACCAGAGCGTTCAATTCCAGAGCATGTGCAAAAACTGCAGCATGTCCTATTTTTTCTGCTCAGGAACGCACCAAAACCTCGGTGCCTGGTAAAGCTTCCGCTGGAGCCTTCACTGAACACTAGGTAATAAGCACTCGCAAGGGATCCGTCCATCCAGTACTTTATTTGTAAAAAGGCATAACAGCAGCAAACAAACAAATGCTTACGTGTTTCAGCCCCCAAACTGGGCCTTAGTTGTAGGCATTTGTTGTTTGCTGCTGTTATGCCTTACAAATAAAGTAATGGATGGATGGATCCCCTTGTGAGTGCCGGTCCAATTACAAGCTCCCTTTCTTTAATGTCTTTTTCTTAATACTCCCATCCCCACATCCTTTTGGCACTATCCCTTTTTACACCATCATTAAAAAAAGTCCCAGGAATGTGTCATTAAATCAATTGACTGGAACTCAGAAAATGCATATTGCAGTAGATATTAATGACTGCTATATATTTAAAAAAGGAAAACCACAGACAACAGCATTGGGATTAATTGTGGACTTTGGAAATTATTAGTTGTGGTCAATGCCATCTACATTGCTCCATAAAGCCATAAATCTTTCATGCAAATGTGTATATAAACACAAATATGACTATACATGCAGCAAGTAGATAGAATGTGCATTTGAATATAGTACTTTATATTGTCTGCATAAGCAACCCATGACATAGAGAATTAGATAGAAAATAAATTGCTCCAAAAGGCATAATTTAATACCACCGATGAAATATTAACACTAACAAACACATAATTAATCTTGGTGTTGCTAGAATTTTCAACTAGACCCCTATGTGACTTTTTCAATAATATGTATCATTTAGCCCATTAACAATCCCTAATGATGCCATGATCAAATTCCATTTATGGGAAGCACATCTGTTCTAATATTAAAAATAGAAAAACTGATGCATAATTCTGTTTCATTTTACAGTTATTCCAGCTTATGCATTTTAAATATTTATTTAAAGATTCAATCATAATTTAAACATATTCTGAAAAGGTTCCAAGATAAAATGTGAAAATGTAATGTGCACTATATTTCCAGCTGCTTTAGGTTTCATTACAGTGTTTATTTGATGTTATATTGTCTTTCCAGAAGTCTTCAGAAATCAATTTTGTTCTTGCTCTTCACAGACCAATTGGCTGATCGAATAAGAAGCCTGTGAAAGCTGCAGGTAAATTAATAGCAGGGGATGTGCCCTACGAACATGCCTGGCTACTCTCGAAATTCTTCTGAAACCTGAATTATTTGCTCTGAGATAGAAGCTGTACTCATGCCTCTGTGAGTCAATTCTATGTAACAGCTGCCAATATTTTTATACCTGAGAGATTTGCTTCATTCTTTATTATTGCTCAGAAATCAATACTCCCATTGCCCTCACAAAATGCTATACAAGCACTATTGGCATTTCACTTGACAATGAAGGGTATCAACATCAATCTCAGACATTGCACACTTCGCTAACCCTGCTCTACTTCTCTGTAGTGTACTTATCTCTTATTTTTATCTTTTATTTATTTATTTTTGGTTTATTTACATGATAATCTCTGGTATTACAATGCAATTCTGCTACCAAGAATATTTCCTGTATTCTGTTCTGTTCTGTTCGCCAATTTGGTAAGAATGAGTTTTCTTTGCTCTGTCATTATTTTCAGATTGCATTTCTAAAAGTGTTATATATTTTTAAAAGCCCTTGTGGCTTGGTTTATGTTACTCAAAGAAAATGTGAAGCATGTATTCATGCTAATAAGCAATAGTTAGTGAGTTCCATTATTAAAGTGAAAGCAGACCAAAGCTGCAAGCAGGACACAGCTGAAAACCATCATATTGACAAAGCTGCGGATTGGAACTTTAAGAACTTTAAGTAAAACCTCCCTTAAAAAGGTATGTATGAAAAAACAAAAGCAAACCCCCATAGGGATATAGTCCTTGGGAATCAATCAATCTACTATGTATAAAAATAATAATTAATTAAATACCAATACAAATATCATATATACTGTATATAAAACCATATGCATATGTCCTGCATCATTGTTTTCTATTCTGGCATCGCTCATGTCAGAATAAAGAGAAAAAAACACAGCTGTGTTTCTCTCCTTGGCGGCCGGGAGCAGGAGACTCCCGGGCCGTCAGGGAGAGTTAGCTGTTTGGAGATCAGTGTCACTGGTTAGCAGGTAACCAGGGACGCTGATCTCTCTGAAAGTGGCCGGAGCCAGCCGTAAGATCAGCTTCGGCCAGCTTCGGCTTTCAGCACTGCTCAGCCGAGCCGATGCATATGCGTTCGGCTCGGCTGAGCCGCTCGGCCATGATCGGGAGCTGTACGGGCTATTGTGAATAGGCCGTACAGCACCCCTTTGGTTCTACTGAACCAAAGGGGTCCTGAGGCCAAAGCTAGCCGAAGGATCAGCCGAAGCTACGGCCAGATCCTTCGGCAGCTTTGTGAATAGACCCCATAATGTGTTAATACAGAAACAAAAACCTGAAAAATAGATCATGTGATTTTGGTTTTGTTTTTGTTTAAGTTTTGACCATTTGGTATTGGGTGCAGACTTTTGCATTTATTGACTCCTTTGCTGGAGTAATACTCTCTGTGTAAGCTTCCATTAATATATGATACCTATGTTGTACATATGCACCTTCCGCTTCATACTATGTCATTCGACATTTCATACCAATCTTTGCAATTATTGACCATCTTGCTGGACCACGATTTTTTCCAATGTGCTGATAACAATATTTGACATCTAGGTGTATATATACTGTATGTATACACACATATTTTTTGCCACATTGTTTGCCCTGTTGGATAGTCATTTCCTCTGTTATTATTTTTCTACATATTAAGTATGCTTTTGCTAGCTGCTTTTCATGTTAACAAAAAGTCAAACTTTTAAATAGAGGACACTATTTGGTTTTTACTACTTATTGATGTATGCTTTGATGATAGGCTATGATATATTGTTTATTAAAGTTATTAATAACACAGATGGGATCTTTGAGATGCGATGTATGTCTGATCAAGTAGGTTTGTGCATCCGGATGCAATGATGCGGATCCGGATGGGGCGACTGTGGTTTATGTACGGGTTGATCTCCTTCCCCGGTCAGACGTTTTCCTGCTTCATTTGGATTGTGATGTCTGTCTGGGGGAGGGGCTGGATCTGGGACTGTCACTGATGCTGATGTTGCATTTTGTTTTGTGCACATTGGACCTCCCTGTTGCCATACACACCAGCTGACATCAATTGTTGGAGGTGTGACTAATAGGCAGCAGGTATATAATGACTGCTCTCCCCTCTCCATTTTGGTCATACTACAAACTGGATGGAAACTTATGATGAATGAAAGATGCAGATGATGATCTAAATTTCATGTATTTATGGGCTTCTTATAGCTATACCCACATGGCTGCCTAAAACCAGATACGTTTATTAATTACTGAGCACATATGCTTTACTAGGTCACCATCAGGGTAGGCAACTACTTTACAAACAATTCTGGCGTTTTACCTACTAAAACTACTGGTCACAGCCATATATGTGGAAGCCCAACTGATTTTTACATCTATACTCTTATACCTTTGTACAAGCTCCTTTACAACATACGTCCTGGTAGGTTTATTTGTTGTTTTAAACGTATTTAATAGCTTATCAGATTGCACTTTGAGATAATGCTGAAATTACATTTAGTTATTTCTGCTATTGTCTGCAATTATAGGATTGGGGATGATTCTGGTCGTGTGTGCCTGGACGCCCACCTCGTTGATTTGTTGCATCGCTCCTTCCACCTGTGTGATGATTTAATTTTTTTTTCTTATTATTTTTGAGTCATGATATAAGTGAAATTTGTGAACCACAATGTATGTATATATTCTGTTATCAATGTTTACTTGTTAAGAGTTACTTATAATGCTTATCTTTACATTAAAGTGTATGCCCATAAGTTCTCGAAGAAGTGGTGGTACCTCAAAACCCCATGGAGAATTCTTTTGAAGCTCACTGTATTTGCCTATTTTCTCCAGGATTTATGTAATTTATCAACCTCCTGGACCAGTATCTCGCTTTCTTGCTGACTTCCCTGCCTGGCTAACCTACTTTCCCTCCTCTGAAATACCCACCATCATTCTTGGTGACTTTGCTACTAACATTAACACCCCGGCTACCACTCTGATCTTGTGTTTTCTCGCCTATGCACTCCTTGCAACCTCTCCATCACCCCTTTTCCTCTCTCAGACCACAACCTTGTAAGTTTCACGCTCACCCTGATGAGGACTGGATGAGAGTGTGTTCATGAGAGTGACAAAGTAAGTCTGTTTGGCTGCATTGAGGGAGGAATTATATTTTAGAAGGGCAACTTTATACAGGGTGAAGTCTTACAGAGACTTGGTTTTTAAATTTCTGGTTTCTTCAGTTTGGCATGGTTGTAGTGGACGTGGCCCAAGTCTGCATGTAGTGAGAGTAGCCAAGGTGTCTAGGAAGGATGAGAGTGAGCTGTTAAAAACAGATGTAGCCAGGTCAGGGCAGAACAGGAGTGAGCTTTTGTCATAGAGTTAGTCAGTAGAGGAGTAGAGAAGAGAAGAGTTGAAGTTGCAAAGTTTTTTTTGGTTAACAGTGTGCTGATAATGGGGATTCAGAGTTGGGGACAGGGTGAGCGTGAAACTGACAAGGTTGTGGTCTGAGAAATATCTCCAAAAGCCAGAAGCAGAAGGGTGAGTAAAGTGAAATGAGATCGAGTTTTATATGAGCGGACATGCCCCAGTGTACTGGAGGTAATCAGGGGCGTATCTGCCGCGAGGCAAACAAGGCGTTTGCCTGGAAGGTAATCCTAGCATGTGGGTTCAGCATGAGCAGGAGGTGATTCGAGCAGTAGTAGTAGTAGGGAGAGGGCAGGAGAGATGGTGCAATATATAATCTTTGGTGTGGGGAGGAGTAAAGGAAAGAAAGTTTAAGAAGAGAAGACACAATTTTGAGAAGAAATGGTAGAGAAAGCAAGTTAAGTGATGGAGAGTAGTAATTTGGTTTTGAACAGAGAAAGGTGGATGGGGAAAACAGGATCACCTGCAGTCTGTCAGGAGCACTGTTGTTATATACGTGTGCCTTATCATAAATGCCCTGGTGATGACGACACTTATTTTAACTAGACACTTTGATTAAAATAGACATTGCAAAAGTGATTATGCGCCCTGGCAAAAGTGCCTTCCCCCATAAGCAAGGACTATGGGGTGGGGGGAGTGTTTAGCAATGAATCACTTAGGAAATGTTAAAAGACACATGGGATCAAAAAGCAAACTTTTCACACTAGGAGAAGACAGGCATAGGCCATAAAGATAACATTGCCTTTTAAACAAAACAGGGAAGTAAGTATATGTCAATAATATAGGCATCAAATATACAGCTGTAGGTCAAATAATAAGAAATGTGGAACAGAAATTAAATGTGAATACCACTGCAGAAATGTATCAGCAGACAGACAGCAGTTCAGGCAGTGTGGAGCAGGAATTAAATGTGAATACCTGTGTGGAAGAAGAGAAGGGATGATGAGAAGATGAAGTCATTATACGTTTACTTGCTCTAATAATGACGACACCTATTTTAAAATAGACACTTTGAATAAAATAGACATTTCAAAAGTGCCTATGTGCCCTGGCAAATATTTTCTATGTGTACTTGCAGCGACCAGTGTTGATCCTGCACAGTCACAACTGGGGAGATACACAGTTATTAATGTTGGACACTTGGGACTTATTCCAAAACATGAATACTGAATACACCTTATGCTAGCTTTTTGCATATTCTGGCTCTATTGCATGTCCACATACTCCTGCTACAATGTATACTGATTGAGACACATTTATGAAAGGATCCAACAAGCAGATGGGATATTTACCAATTATTCATGTTACAATTCTGGATTTGCTCTGCATGAGGATGTGATTCACATGTCTTCTGTTATCTTTTGCTTTCCTGCTTCCTTTGATTAGCAAATAAGCTTATATTGAGGCATTTTAGCATATTCTCGATACATAATATTTAAGCAATAAGTTCACTCTTGCATCATTTTCTACTGTTGTTTTACAAAGGTCTACAAGTGACCACCCCTTTTGGAGTTACTCATCATATAGCATTCTAATCTATTTTTTTATATTAAAGGAATAGTAACATAGTGGATTTGACAAATGGCTTCACTTGTTTAATTGATATTTGACACTGTTTGGCACTGTCTGAGGCCATTCTAAACATATTTTGCATATGTTTATAATATTACAATAGGTGATCTAAGGTGCAAATATTTATGAATTGATATTTGTTTTAACTATGATATTTATTATCTACAATTTGAGCACTAATTATTCATTAGTACCGTTGCATAAGTAATTTGACATGATACTTAAGTTTACCATCTACAGGGCCCTGGCAGGTAAGAATGAGCTGTTTGTGGGATAATTCTTATTATCACTAGTTTTTGCTACTTGGTCAAAATAAAATTAGCTTGTTACATATATTGTTTCATACTTGGCTGTTTTAGTTATAAAAGAACATACAAACTTCTTGTCCTGAATGGGTTCAAACCAGTGACCCCCAGTGCTGCAAGGTTTTATATATATTTATTGCAGCATTGCAAGCCGGGACGTGTGTCAGGGGAGGCAGGTGACGTAGAGCCTCACCTAGAATTATGGAGGAAAAAGCTGTCAGCTTCAAGTCTGTAGCTGACAACTTTTTCTCCATTCAGATCAGCATCTAACAGGTTACAGAGCAGGGAAATTTCTCCTCGATGTGTAACCTGTCATGGATAAAGCGCTGCCTATTAATTACAGGCAGCGCTGCATCTGGCTTTGACAGGTAGTTAGTGAGGGGCAGGGAGGCTCCTCCCTGTCTCCTCCTTCACACTAGCCTGTGGACTGGTTGGGAAGGGGCTGCGCCAGACGTGGGCAT
>NW_017307098.1:446606-447814 GCF_000935625.1 Nanorana parkeri
AATTGCATGGCAATGCCAAGGTGTAATCTGGCAACAATAGCCACCAAGGACTTTCAGCCAAAGGGGCTGGGGTTCCTGAAAAAAGTAATTGTGCGGGGAAAGCTGGCTTTCCGGGTTTTCTGGATCTTAGCTGGGATCTGGAGATTTCTAAGAGTCTTGGTTGGGATGAAATCTCCAATCCTGGAGCCAGGTGTTGCCAGTTACTGGACTAGGCCAATCAGGTAATAAAGCAAAGGTGATCTGCACTTAGGAAATAACCCCCCACATTGATTAGAGCAACTGTGCTAAAAGGTGTTAATCCTTTGAAATCTGTAGATACTAGTATGCACTGTGCTACAGCTAACCTCTAACTCCACAAATATGTGTTAACAATGACCAAATTCAAAACCAAACAAAATAAGCCAACAAAATTCATAAATACACATATAAATGCTAGTGTCCTTGTCAATGAGTGCAACAGAAAAGATGCACAATTCAACAATAATTTAAAGTGAATCATATATCCATAAGTGTCCAGTGAACGAATGTTGTCAAATCTGTTTATCCTATTTACGGGTTTTTCTGGATTGTAGCTGGGATCTGGAGATTTCTAAGAGTCTTGGGTGGGATGAAATCTCCAATCCTGGGTCAATGTGTTGCCAGTTACTGGACTCGGCCAATCAGGTAGCTGGAGACAGCCCTATTAATGAGATTGGACTAGAGTTCAGGGAGAAGGTGTTTGGAGGTGATGGGTGCAAGAGGCACACGAGAGCCAAGCCCACAGGCTTGTGTGCTAGAAACATGAGAGACAGCTGGAGAGGCTGGGAGAGTCAGAGAGGCCGAGAGGGCCAGTGACACATTGGAGTTGTAGAGCCGCAGGAGTCACACGGAAGGTGTGGAGTGACCAGAACTACACAGGTGTATGGAAGGTTCTTCTGGAGTGCTTAAGTGCATGGAAGGCTGCTGAGAAATAGTTTCTGCTAGGAAGTACCCCAAAAGTCATGAGACTGGGACAAGGTGATTTTGGGCAACAGTCTTTAGTCGGTGAGACTGTTCAGGTTAATTTGCGGAAGATAAGACTAATTATGTGACCATGTTATGCTGAAGACAATGTGGACTTTGTGTTTCGTTTGCTGATGGAAAGCTATTTTCTGTTTGTGAAGAATAAGACTGTCTTATTTATGTTAAAATGGCTTCAGGAGTTCTCAAGTGCTCGTCATATGTGCTAA
>NW_017307098.1:447889-452391 GCF_000935625.1 Nanorana parkeri
TACTTGCCGAGTACTTACAAGTACGAGTACTGATACATTTTTGTTTATTGTCATGTGACAGTTTTTCTAAAACAATACAGACTAATGATTTCAGGACAGTGGTGGAGCGCCAGAGCCAGGTCCCAGCTGCAACCGCTGCAACCCTGGTAGTTCTCATGAAAATGCTGAGTATCTGCACTGGTACTCGAAAAGTATCTGTGCATCCCTAATATATATATCTATATATATATATATACCGTGTATGTATATATGTATTGTTTGTGTGTGTATATGTATAAGTATATGTGTATATATATATATATATTCTAAAAACACACAAATAACTTCACTTATTTCAGTTATACCTGAAACATTATGGTAAACTGTGATTATCTTCCTGTTTTATTCCTGTACTATTACACATTTTTACAGAATTAAATTAGTTGTATTATTAAATTAAACCACTGTGGCTGTGAGCTAGGGTTAACCTCAAATATATCAAACCTGATAAATTGTAGCGCTATAGCAAATCACTGAAACACAGCTTCAGTTTCAGCGTGATTCATTAACTAGCCTCTGAACATAATGGATCTTAAATGACTGCACTGAGATCTTTAAGAATGTAGTGATTTCCATTAGACATTAGCTTTCTATTTAATATTACTGTAGATCTGCAGTCCCTTATTAATTGGTTTCAGAATTAAGCAGGATGGAATTTCATAATTTATTTTGACTTTATTACTGGTGTTCCATGAATATTAAACATGATTTGAATGCTACATCCATAAAATGTAAATGTGCCGAGAATTATACAGACTGTTCTGTA
Source organism: Nanorana parkeri (assembly GCF_000935625.1). Classification (NCBI taxonomy): domain Eukaryota; kingdom Metazoa; phylum Chordata; class Amphibia; order Anura; family Dicroglossidae; genus Nanorana; species Nanorana parkeri. The sequence continues at coordinate 448,695 of NW_017307098.1, forward strand.
GGTGTCTGTAAATTAAAAGGGGGTTGTGTTACAGCAGTCACTTTTTATTCTCTGCTTTTAGAGTAACAAAAACTAAAACATCTAAATCTCCCTTGTCCCCTGGACCCTAACCACAGTATATATAAAATCAAATTATTTTATGTGTTTATTTGCATGTTTTCTATGAATTAAAGAACAACTTCGAACAGAATAAAACGTAAACTTCACAGTGGGGCTACCCCAGCACTTTAAGGGTTAAGTGCTCATTTTGGTCTAGGGTGTCAAATAAAAAAGATATACTTGAACACAAACCTTGGTACCGCCTGGCTGCTAGATCAGTCCCCGCAGCCTCTCTCCCCCTCTGCTCCAGCGGTCTGAGGATCTATGAGTCATCATATCTAATACGGTGTATTAGATGTGAGAATGCTGAGGAACATACTATCTCTGGAGCAGAGAAGGAGACAGGCTTCAGGGAATGGTATAAGAGCCAGCTGGCTGCGAGGTTCAGTTGAATAAAACTTTGTTATTTTTGCTCCTAGTCCAAAATGAGCACTTAACCCTTGCAGTGCGGGGGTAGGCCCACTGCAGGAGTTAACATAATTTTCCTTCTTTAACCGCCTACCAGCCGGCCGTTGTAGGTAAACGGCCGGCTGGAAGCTTCCTGGATCTGAGCGGGCATTTTTAAACGTCACGTCAGCCACGCCCACTCACGCGAGGAACTTTAAAAAAAATTAAAAACAGACAGCGATGCCTGTTTACATAAACGCTATAGAGGCGGCGGATCACTTGTATAAAGTGCCCTATGTGCGGTCCCCCCTCAGCGGCCCTCCTGCTGGTCCAGAGCTCCATTGTGCCCGGTGCGAGCCCGGGACCAGCATGGTGGCTCTGTGACAGGGGATCAGAAGGAGATCGGTACACGATCTCCCTCCGGTCCCCTCTCTGCTGTCAGAATGCGGAAGTGATGTATAATACATCACTTCCCCATTCTTGTGTCACTCTCCAGCTTCAGACGCTGGAGAGAAGCTTCATCAGCTTCTTTGGGGGTCCCTAGGTGACATTAGGGGTCTTGAAGACCCCTGGTGTCTCCATAAAGAGGACCTGTCACATCCTCTTTGCTATCACATAGTGTTTTTTTTTATCCCCCTATGTGATAACAATAAAGTTAAGTGAAAAAAAAAGGAAAAAGAAATTAAAGTTGTAGAGTTAAAGTCACACATGAAAAAGAATTTTAAAAAAAACACACATTTTTTTTAAAGTCCCCCATCCATACATACATGCATGCAAACATGCGTTGGGTGCGCCTACGTGCGAAAATGACAATTGCGCCCATTATCCCTCACATGTTACATATTGCCACAAACGTCGCAGTGAGAGCAATAATTCTATGGCCATTAATCACTGATAACGCTAAACTGATGAGCGGTAAAAGCTTTTAAAGCGTCTCCTTTAGGTCAATTTGGGTATGGTAGTTGTTTGCGATTTCTCGGGTGCGCGCAATATCAAAGCTTGACATGATTGGTGTCTATTTACCCGACGTGACCCCGTCTTTCATATTTTACCAAAACATTGGGTAATAATAATTGTTTCCTAACATAATGTAAAAAAAAGATCTATCTGTCCCCAAAAAATGGTATAAAATTAATTTCAATACAGCTTTCCATGACGGAATATATGTCAATCAAAGTACCATAATGCTGAATACTGAAAAATGACACAAATAGTGAAAATATGCTATCTTATTGAGAACATCCAGAAATGTTAATTGTGCCTAAGCAATACCCTAAAAGTTTTACCTTTTATCTTGAATACTTCCGGAGAAATAACATTGCACTTCCTTTTTTTTTTTAAACCTCACAGCTGTATAGCTGTAGTATTAGATCTAAAGCACAGTACTTGTGACTACTAGTCTCATGAGATTTGGAGTTAGATTTGGTGATGTCACCACTGAGCTGCTCACTGTTCTCCTTGCAGGAGAAAGAGCTTCTGTGAAAGGATTTCCTTGCTTCTGTTTCATTCATTCTGTGAATTTGTGCTTTGTGAACTACACTTGTTACTTCTTGAATTTTCGCCTCCTCAGTCATCAGGTCAGAATACAACAGGGAGGAAACTCTGACACGGGGAAGCAAAGCCCTGCCTTTACCAAGATGACCACCTCCACATAGAGACAGTACAGAAAAAAGCACAGTAATTAAGTAGTCAGGAAAAGATCAGCTGTAGTGAGTCCACGGGCAGTATTGTTGACTAGTCCTTCGCCCTCTGTTTGTCTTTTTGGTAACAGCTTGCACATTATGTGGTGGAACAGGAATTACATACGGAAAAGAGTTATGATCAGAAGCACTGTAGAGACTTAATCAAATTGTGTTTTGCACTCAGGTCAGTCTCCCCCAGGTATTATCATTGTAAGATACATTCCCGAGTGTAAGAAAACAGATATCTACGTCTGTGAGTACCTTAAAAATGGTTTTGCTTGCTTGTGTAATTTTCAATGAATGTTTTTATATGTTTTATATTTCTTGACAGCAATACATTTGCCGCACTCTTTAAATTAAGAATATGAATATTAATCCTAAACTGTCATTCTAAGACATGAATATAAAAGGGGTGTCAGCTGTTTTCTGAGAGCACTGGTCCTGGCTACCTTATTTATTTGCAAGAAACTATGAAAACTTAACTGAGACTGATTATTAATAAGGAAATGTAGTGTAGAATTTCAGCTTTCAAATTTTACATTGTATTTGTATTAGAGTTTCATTTTTTCCAACAATGTTTGGAAATTTGTTTAGCTGCATAAGGCTACCCTGTACACAGTACAGCTTTAGGTTGCTGTAAAAGTATCTGTATGAAATCTTCCATTCCTGTCATGCAGGTGGCTTTTGAAATCCAAAGGATCTTCACAATATCCTTGGCCTGACAATGAACACAATAGATGTAGGAATTGAAGTGCAACACCAATAAAAATAGTCTAGGTCAGGCCTCAAAATTTCCACTCGCCCCCTCGCAATTGGCGAGTGAAAATTGCGGGGGGGCGAGTGGAATGTCAGCAATGGTGCCTCGCCGGCGGGACTAGGGATGGAATACTACCGCCGCGGCAATCGCTTGCTCGCTTCTGTTTTCTCGTCTCTTTCTCGCCTGCTGCAGCTACAGAGCGGCCGAGCCCGAGAAGGAGAAGAGAGAACAGAAGTGAACGAGCAATTGCCGCAGCGGTAGTGTTCCATCCAGAGCCGGAGCTAGCTCTCTGCGCTCACTCTCTTTCGTCCCGGCCGCTTCAGCTCCACTCAGAGAGGCGGCTCTGATTACACCCGTTATCGCTCCCTCTCTCTCCTTCTGGCCGCTCTGAAGCTGCAGCGGCCGGGAGCAGAGAGAGGGAACGCTGACAGGTGTGATCGTAGCTGCCTCTCTGAGTGCCCGCTTCCTGGAGCTGAAGCTGGAGCGGTCGTGAGAAGAGGTGATTGTTCAGCGGTGTGATTCTGAGCAGTCTTAAAGAGCCCCCCCTCCCAGTCCACATCTTTTGGACATTATTAATCTGAGTTGCCCCACTCAGTATGCCCCTCGCTTGCGGCCATATTGAGTGGGACACTCATATTAATAACGTGCTGGATTAGTCTGACCCAGGGGCGAACTAGGCCCGGGGTCAGGGTGGCAATTGCCCCCCAGGCCTCTCTGATACCTTTGCAAACGCCCCCCGCCATGGCAAGGACTTCATCTCTCCCCTCTTGGC
>NW_017307098.1:453638-558199 GCF_000935625.1 Nanorana parkeri
AGGAAACAAAAAATTGGAGACGGAAGCGCCACTACCTGGCGCAATAAATGTGGTAGAGCAGGGTGTAAGCGTTGGTGATTTACTCACCTGAGGCTGGGTGAGCATTCGCTTGTACTCATCAGATTGCGGTGACGCGGATGGAGTGGTGGTGGGGGTGATCCCTCTTCTCCAGGGTGGCGTAGCGATTGGACCCAATCAGGCAGATGGAGACACAAGAAAGCGAGGGGGTGAGGTATGCAGTGGTGGGTGAAGAAGAGGTGGGCTTCTGTAACTCACCGTGAGGATATTGAAGGGCGACTCTCAGCGATGACGGTGCGGCCACGGATGTGCCTGGGCGGTGGGCCGTGGGAAGGTCCTCAGGACCTCTGGCACAGGTGTCCTCTGATGGCAGGTTCTGTGAGGAGGTGGAGCGACGTGGTGTCCTGGATGGGGGGACTGGCGAGTGATGGAGGCGCCGGAATGGCAGAGTGTTCAGCCGCCGTGGCTTTCTGACAATCCGACGGGGCTGTGACCTGCAGGTGTTTGCTGGGGAATCCTGTAGTGCGGGTATTGCAGCGCGGGCGGTGTCTGTAGACGGGTGGAGTGTGGGAGACCCTCAGGGGGATCGGTGGAGACCGGGTTGACGGGCTGACGGCAGTCCTGTAGTGCAGGTGTTGCGGCGCGGGCACTGTCTCTGGACGGGTGGAGTGTAGGAGACACTCAGAGTTTACGTGGAGACCGGGCTGACGGCGACGCGTTTCGAAGGTGAAACCTTCTTTTTCAAGCCGAAGTTGAGACCAACTGGTGGCGAGTAACTTTTCAGGCCTGGCTAGTAGCTTAGGACTTGAAATTTTGAGCCCTGGTCTAGGTACAACTTTATTCAGTTACAGTCAGGGAACATGAGATTAGCCAGTGCTTTTCAGGGGTCCATCCCCTTTATCTGTCCTAAGTGAAAGAAATCATGTATGTGAACTACAGTCCCGGCATCTTGAAAGTTGTATTGCATTGTGATAGGAATACTTTGGACTTGTCATCAGCTGGTTTTGTTCTAATGGAATAAAGTTGTACCTGGACCATTTTAATTGGTGTTGTGCTTAAGTTCCTACATCTACTATGCAGGACAAAGCAAAAGATTTGCTTAAAATACCCTCCATACCTGAAATGTATATCTACATTTCCATAGCTTCCCTTCCGCTACATTTAGTCACTGGGAGTGAAGGAAAATACATACTACATTTGGATATGGGAAGCATGTGACTCACTCCCCTTCTTCCCATAGAACACTACTGGTGCTTCACAGCTGGCTACTCAGGCACCCAGCATTGTCATATAGAGGTAGGTAGAGAGTCATCTCTGTCTAAGCTCTAAATAGGGATGCCCTTGGGTTTGGACCTATATTTGGTCATTGACCAAATCTGGCCATGTGGCCATATGAGCACAATGATGTTACCAGCATTCTAACTCTTTGCATTTACATGCAGCTTTGAGGCAGGAAATGCCCTGGCTAAAGCTGATTGGGCCGGCACTGACAGCTTCCTTCTTAGTTTGGATGAGCTTGGCTTCAGTCTGAACCCAAGGTCATCCTTAGCTTTAGGTGACACCTTGACTTTCTCTTTTCATGCCTGGTGACCAAACAGAGGCTTGCGCGACCGGCATTAAAACTAACCTGTTGCTTAATTTGGACATGTAATATCATGTGTATTCTGCTAATAAGAGATGGTATAGATTAAATAATTCCATTAACATGTTAAATACTATCAGAGGAAGGTGTATGCTTGTTTGAAAATATTGATTGAATGTGCACTGTTGAAATCAAATTATATTTTTCACGGTGTACTACCAATTTGCAAGAAAATTGAGAAAATGACATTAAGGGGTTGATTTACTAACCTTATAAACACACCACGAACATGTATACACCTCTGTAGTGTGTTCCCTCCCAGCATGATCTATGGGTGGAATCTAAACACCTTTGTAGTGTGTACACACCCAGCAGGTGTGTTGTGCAAAGCCAAGCATGAATTACAAGGTGATGTTGTGTAAATTAGCTCTATGTAGTGTTGCTCGCGTTGATGAATGCAGGAATGTAAATGCATGAGCTAACCATTTTTGTCTAAACTGTGAAGCAGCATTATATATGCATCATGTGCATGATTTTTCCATATATGGCATTAGTGGAAATATGCTTTTAGAGACTTTTTGGTTGATAAATACGTTTTGCTGTGTGAAAATCACACGCACCTGGTGCGTGCTTGTGTTTAGGTTAGTAAATCATCCCCTAAGTGTCAACTGCCACTTGTATTGAGTATGTGATTTTTTTTACTTGCTCTTTTTCCTAAAGTTTAACACGGACCTCTAAATAAAACAGAATCACTACACCACCTTGAGTCACTACCACCTGATACATTAGAGGGAACCCCTTAAAAGCTGAAACAGGATGTTGGCCAATGATATAAAACATATTCATAGACCAAGTCTATGCTTATCCTTTTTTCCCTCTGAAGCTCGCATATAATTATAAGAATCAAACAAAAATCAAATATGCTCTGAACATTTTGGAAACAAATACCTTTTACTGTTTCAGCATTTGCAAATGCTTACAACCGAAATAATGTTTAATTTCTTTATTCTAGTGACTCATTTGTGCCCATCATTTATGTGCCATAGTTGGCAAGGTTTTACATGCTAATATAATTTGCATTAAAAATAGCTGAAAATGGTAATAGCCATTATAATGCCTATTTGACCAAGAACAAGTAATGGCTTGCGCTTAATCAGTTGTAAAAATTGGTAATTGTTGCACCCTCTTAATCTTTTTCTCTCTCAACCAGAATAATTACACCTCGTTAAAATCTGAATAAAACATCATTATCCTGTATCATTAGGAACCCTCAGCCTCCCTTGCATAGTAATTTGTACTCAGCCTGAGCAAATGAATGGCCCGTGAGAAATGTTATTTTAATTCCAATTAGCTCTCAAACCTTGGCAAGTATCCAACTCACAAAACAAAATAGCTTTTAATGTTATAGAAGGAGCATCCTCACAGCAAACTGAAGTGCAATTAGGGATTCCTTTAAATTCCACATCATAAATTGTTCCCCTATTAGCTATTTTAGATACTGTAATTTAACTAGTGTTTATTCACAGTCCCTAACAATTTATCACAATCAGGGCATTTTTAATGGAAAGAAGATATGTGTTGCTTAGGTTACATCAGGGCAAAGAAGGAAAAATAATGAGCATTACAATTAATGAAAAACATTAAAAAAGAAACCCCATGTAAATGTCAGAAAGTTCATTGTAATGAAAATCTGATTGCCTTATTAATGCTATAATTTGCAGCATGGTGCAAGCTTGTCATAAATGTGGTTAATTCATAATTGTCAAAAAGTCACTTTTACAAGTTTTCTTTATTGTTTGAAAATTACAATAAAGGCTTTATTAACCAGTTGACATCCGCGGTGTTAAACCCCCTTCCCATCCAGGCCATTTTTCAGTATTCAGCGCTGCGGTACTTTAACTGACATTTATTCCGTCATGCAGCGCTGTACTGAAATTAATTTTATACCCTTTTTTGGGGACAGATAGAGCTTTCTTTTGGTGGTATTTATTCACCACAGGTTGTTGGTTAGTTTAACAGCCTTACAGTGATATTCTATAAGGATGTGGATATTACCAATCTACTCTTGGTAAACTCTGATTGGCTAGTAGGAGCAATAAAGGTCAATTTCTGCTATAAATCAGGGTGGGAATATTGCTTCAAGTGATAAACAGAAGGTTAGTGTATGTAAAGCCAAAACATTGTCTTTACATTGTCATAAAAACAAATGGGCGGAGCGAGTCATGACGTCACCACTCGCTCTACTCACATTTGGTTGTTTGCTTTGGCTACCTTCGGCTGCTGTACGGGCTACTGTGAATAGCGCGTACAGCAGCCCTTTGGTTCATCTGAGCCGAAGAGTTCCTGCAGCCGAAGCGAGACGAACGATTAGCCGAACATTCAGCTAAATCCTTAGTCTCTTTAGTTTAGCCCCCCCTTAGTTTTCCTTTAGATGGTGTAGAAGTGCTCTGGTTTCCTCCTTATTTGGTCATTCTATGTAATTTGCTTAGCAATAGGGATGGGCAAACCTAAAAAATGATGTATTCTGAAATTTGCTATATCTGAACAAAGCACCAAACCCCATCAGAGTCTATTGGAGATTGTTATTTTTTCCATGGTCTATGGGGAGAAAAGTGGTGTAATGGTTAGCATTGTTGACTTGCAGCACTGGGGTCCCTGTTTCAAATCCCAGTCAGGTCACTATCTGCAAGGCTTTTACATGTTATCCCTATGCTTGTGTGGGTTTCCTCCCACACTCAAAAGACATGCTGGAAGGTTAATGAGCTCCTGGATAAATTAGCCCTTTATGTATGTATGTAACCATAGATGGCAAGCTCCTTGAGAACAAACACTGATGTGTAAAGCGCTGCGTGAATTGTCAGTGCTATATAAATATCAGTAATATTGATACTTATTTGTAATGAAAAAATAAATAATACACTCATAAAGGGGAACAATTGGATATGCACAAATCCTTTAAATTACATTCTTTGAGGATGTCTTGCGTGTGAAGTTCTGGAGCAGTGGTTGGAGATCTGTCATTTAGCAGAGTTAGTGCTAGAGGCTGTAGCACTATCATCTCTAAATGATCCCTGACAGCTTGTTTGTAAGCCAATGGGCCAAGAATCCTAAGTGAAATCAATGACCAAATATGATATATTTCAGGTACCTATTGTTTACATTCCAATAGTGCCAGGGACCTGTCATTTGCAACAGAAGCAGCAGCAGGAGAAGACCATCAAGTATGGTAGGTCGTATTGATGGAGTGTCCACATCGGGCTTCACTCATCAATATTGACATCAATCTACATCGCTTGAAAATGTGATTGACGTTGGATTTACATTGTGGGTCATTGTTTATTTTTTCTTTAGATAATTGATTTTTTCTACAGTGTGGGTGTTTTCATGTACTTTTTCAAATCTTTTTATGAATGAGTAACAAGGGGTACCCAATTCTCATTCACATAGGTGCAGATATCTGTGGCCCCTTATTTTTAAGGGGGCTTTCTGACCCCTTAAAAATCCACAGACCCCTAAATTCCTATTGGTGAACAGACTGTGAGGATGAGGTCCTTGTTCCAACAACATGGGGACAAGGTGCCTTGCAAGAGGGGAAACGTAGCTGCGGTACCCCTAACAAAATCATGAATTAACTTTATCAAGGCAAGCAACCTGGGTGGCCAGAAAAAAGTGAGCAGAGAACATGCCCCCACCCCCCCAAACCATGCAACCACACCAGGCCACATGCCCTCAACACTGGGAGGGTAACTTGAAAGGGGAGCAGTAAAGCCTCCTCCCTTGCAAAGTCCCCATTTTGATAGATAAAATTATCCTATCTCCACATCATATCCTCAAAAGGGATCTGGGGGTTTGTGGGGAGGGGAACTTCAGAATTCTCACATTGTTCTGCAAGTAGCTTTTGCAAAGCTAACAAAGTCTTCTCCCTCTCTTGCTGCACAATTAATGGGTTTTGCTTCTTAGAAAACTCTATTCATTTTTTTCTGCCTAGTGTAAAATGACAACATGATGAGTGTTCATTTTGCCTTTAAAGTAAAGTATATACTTAATGGACTCTGTTCAAATGATAAATCTCTCTGTTCAAATGTGAGATCAATAGGAAATCTTACTATGATCTGCAGTGTGCACAGAGGACCAATGAATACTGTATGATTACTGATCATGTTGTAATGTTACAGTAGGCAAAAGTAATAATTGGGGTTTGTTATTAAACAAAGTCCATCCAATAAGTTGAAGAAAATAAATATATATAAATTTTTGCTATTCACCCCAAAAGCATAAATATTAAGAAAATACATCAAAAACATGTGAAAATTATGAAAAGGACAGAAAATAGACATTTCCCATTTTTTACAGTGTTTATTTTAAGATACTTAAAAAAAATAATGAATAATTACAATTATTGATCAGGTGCCCATTTACATGATTGTAAGCTCTCACGAGCAGGGCCCACCCAACCCTATTGTTCTAAAACTGTATTGTACTGTAAATTGTATTGTTACTGTACTGACTCCACTATTTTGTAAAGCGCTGAGCAAATTGTTGGCGCTATATAAATCCTGTATAATAATAAGAATATGATCGTTACTGCTCCTAGTCAGTCCACAAACCAACTGCTGCTGTCCTGAGTGCCATTTTGGCTCATTACCACTGGTGCATATATCCAAAATGGATGAATAAATAAAGGCACAAATTGGTCTTCACTGCTGAAGACTTTATTTAAATAAAAGCAGGATAGGAAGGTATCTCTCTGACTTGTTTCATATTGTAATGCACTTCTTCATATAGTCAATCAGGTGCTAAATGTATGCCTTTGTCAGACCTATTGTCTAAAAACCCATCAACTAATAACAAGATACACCCAAAACTAAACAAAATAATACTAAGGGGTTTATTTATTAGGGTTTTTTACCCAATATGTCACCAGTTTTCACCCAAGATTTACAGATATTCACATATGATTCGAATAAAAAGTATGACTCTTGGGTGAAAATTTTGGGTGATAGGTGATTAATTAATAGACACCTAAAACATGCACACAGTATAACAAGGAGCTAGTATAAGCATTTAAAGGCCTTCAAAGTAATCGTAACCACCTCAAACCACCATTATTTCACTTTCTCAATGGGCTTCAATGCATTAACCTGACATGTTGAAATTTGGTGAAATCTGTCAATTCCTTATTGATTTTTAGGCAAAGTAAAATTGGTCAGTTTTGCTCATGCCTACCCACAATACACTCCTGCACACTCAATGCAATAAACATCAAATTTCTTACCCACATCGGAGCTACTGTGGCAGCTGCTATCTGTGGCAGCTGCTCAGATCAATTTTTAACTCTGCTGCCCAAATGTAGATAGGTATCACAAAAATACCTTATTAAACTGTTCTCACATTTCCTTTACTAGGTTAACATTGTGGCTGCTGCAATTTGGTTTTTGGATTTTATGAAGACATACGATGGAGATCTTCATCTGCCGTGAGCAATTTTGGGCTTTTGGTTTGTTGCTGTATCTTTAAGTAGGATGGAGCTACCTTCAAGGTGAGCCAAATCGTAACTAGAAATCACAGGGCCCCATAGCAAAATTTTGTATAGGGCCCCCACAACTCCTGCCCCCCTCTGGTGCTTGAACTACAGCATATATATTATCATTATTATTATTACTATTATTATTATATAATATGATTAAATGCAGTTTGCAATAGATCACTGTCCCTGAATGCATGATACATGTGTCCAGAGACAGTGATCTATTCAAAACTGCATTTAATCATATTGCGTACATTATATGCGGACTGCCGCTTTCAGATATGGCCGCTGTCAAGGAGTCATTAACTTCAGTGGGTATAGCGGCCACATTTAAGTGGGACACCTGACATTCCTGTCGCAAGAATCCATATGTTTCTGTTGCAGGAATGCCAGAATACCCTGTGTGAATGAGGCCTAATTCTTTAACAGTGCCTCCAATAAACCTGTGGAAATGGGATTTGCAGTTACACAAGGGGGTTATAATTATAACTTAAAATAACACTGGGGTTTATGATTTGTAACCCTACTTTCCCCAGCTTCACTGGTGTGGCAGTGTTATTTTAAGTTATAATTACACTGCCACACCAAAGAAGGATTACACAGTGCAATCAGTGACAACACATGGGGTCCTCAGGCAATACATGGTTATGGGGCCCCCTTGTGCTCCGCCCCTTTTACAAGCCCCTCCCACAAGTCCCACCTGTATAAACATTCTTGTGTCACATATCAGGCAGGCACAGCCCTCTAATCAGGCATGTTAGAGGGCAGTCCGCTGGGGCGTCCCGAGGCTCTAATTGGGAGTGAGCAGCCGCCCGATTAGAGATTGTGTAGAGATGTCACCAGCACACCAAAATCCTTCTAAGGATAAGCAAATGTTCATTTATTGAAGTGCCTTGTCATATAAACAACTGTTGTTAATATGACAAGGCACTTCAATAAATGAACATTTGCTTATCCTTAGAAGGATTTTGGTGTGCTGGTGACATCTCTACACAATTGCTGATATTTGCGGCGCCATCCGTAGTCACTGCGAGCACCCTGCCTGATAGGGTAACTATCAGGCAGTTATGGCAGAACAGTGTCCAGAACAACCTTATGAAGGTGTGTTTATCACTCAGGGCCCGTTCACACTATCCAGTGCGTTCATCGCACAGTCTGATGGGATGAACGTAATGGATCGCATAAACAAAGGCTCATTCTGGGGTGGGAGGGGGCGTGGTGGCTCCATTCATGTCAATGGCGCTGCAGACATGCCTTCCACCCACACTGGAACATGTGGTACCTCAATGCACTGCGTACCAGTGCGGTGTGATTGCAAAACATCAGGCATGCACAATTTTTTTGTGATTGCACTGCACTAGAACACAGCGAGGGGAATTTATCAAACTGGAGCAGCCGTGCATGGCAACCAATCGCCACCTCTCACTCATTTTCAAATGTTGAACTGAGGAGAGAAGCTAAATGGTTCCCATGCACAGCTGCACCAGTTTTTACAAACCCCCCCAGTGCATTGTGGTACCACACGTTCCAGTGTGGGTGGGAGGCATGTTTGCAGTGCTATTGACATGAATGGAACCACCACACCCCCTCCCACCCCAGAACGCAGGGAGCGTTTGTTTATATGATCCAGTGTGTTCAACCCATGGGACTGTGTGGGGAACGCACTGGATAGCGTGAACGGGCCCTCAACTGAGTGTGGGGCTTGTTCACACCAAATGCAGTGTGTTCCAGCACAGTTTGTTGCTGGAACACAGTGGATTGCATAATTACAGCCTCCCTGCGTTCTGGGGTTGAAGAGTGTGTGGTGGTGCATTCAAGTCAATAAAACCGCAGCCACACCTCCCGACCTGCAGTGCGATCACTTGCACCGGAACACATGCCACACCGATGCCCACGGAGTAATGTGATCGCAAAAAATAGTGCAAGCAATCGCACCATTGTGCTACGCGTTCCGGTGTGGGCGATTGCACTGACAGTCACCACCCTCTGCAGGGAAATGATCGAGAAGTGAGCGGATCGGTGCATGTTTCTGCTCACTTCCCGATCGTGACAGCTTCTTTGTCACAAATCGGCTCTAACTATGAAGATGAGTGGAAATCACTCACCTTATAGTTCTCCTTTAAGGGCCCAGTCACACCATAAAGTATGCGTTCCAGAGCGTTCGGCCTCTGGTATGCAACCCAGCCGGCTCACTTTATTTTGGGGCGGGAGGGGGCGTGGCGGTGCATTGTAGTCAATGGCACCGAAGCCACACCCTCCTGCCGCTGTGCGATCACCAGCACCCGAATGCGTGGCACACTAGTGCCTGCGTTCCGGTCCAGTGCGATCTGAAAAAAGTAGTGCATTAGGCACTTTATGCAGATCACACTGGACCAGAACGCAGGCACTACGAATTGTCAGTCCGCCCCTGAGTGCAATATAGCCCACTTTTCCTAATTTCTTTGGTGCGGCGCTGTAAATATAAAGTAAAATAACAGTTACACCAGTGAAGCTAGGAAAAGTGGGGTTACAAAGTAGGCGCGGTCGGGGTGCACATTGTGGGTAGGTGCACAGAGTGGGTGGGTGGTGAGGGTGGATGCACAGAGTGGGTGTGAGGCGTGGATAGGAGCACAGAGTGGTTGGGGGGGTGTGGGTTGGTTACACAGAGTGGGTGAGTGATGTGGGTGGTGTGGATTGGTGCACAGAGCAAGTGGGCGATGCGGGAGGGGTGCTGGTGGGCGCACAGAGCGGGTGGGTGGTGAGAGTGGATGCACCTCTGGCCACCTCTAACAATTCTTTCTCTACTCTACAATGCTAGGACCTGACTCCCCCCTGTCCCACCCCCCTCATTGAGTTAGCTTGGAGTGGGAAGGGGGATTTGCATATTAGTGAGGCATGGCAGGATTTGCAAATTAATAAACTAGCGCAGCTCATAAATATGCAAATCCTGTAATTACCTTATGAATGAGTCGTGGGCAGTGTTAATGGCTCCCGCAGCTCAGTGAATGTCAGGACTCTTAAGACAACAGAGGCTGCAGTCCCTGCCAGCTGGACCCCCTGCTTACCTGTTGGCAGTCCTACCAGCAGTGGAGATCACACTCCCATTCCTGCTTCTCCTCCACCCCACTCTACACTGTGGCAGGTGAGAAGATTGCGGCTGTCCTTAGGTTCCATGCGACTGTTCACAGTTTTGACTTGCGGCCACATGGAAATTAAGGAGCCCTGAACTTGAGCCTTCCTCCTGCTCCTGACCAGGCCCCCTTCAGGCCTGGGCCCCATAGTGGCCGTGTGGGCTGCTTCATTGGTAGTTACGCCACTGCATCCCTTTATTAATGCACCATGTTTCAAGCTCAGATAGTTTAGAGTTCAGGACCACAATTTGCAAAAATATGCTATTTATTGCACCCCTAGGAGTAAGGGGGGCTAACTGCCGCAGGCATATTGTATTTTATGTTATGTTAAAACCAAAACATATTATTGAAGATTATTTTTTGATATAACTGTTCAGCACCTCAGATTATCACCCAGACTGAATCTAAATTAACAACATTGTGTTATTTACCATTTATCTTATTAGGTGGAAAAAATTTGATACAAATGATATATTTGCCCAAATTCCTGTACTTGTTTAAGGACTCGCCTATATTTCTCCTCAGCAAAATATTCCACACCATTGAGCCATTTTCTCATTTATATGGTCAAATTCCCAACCACATATTTATAGAATTACACTTCAAATGCCACTCTTGGAGGGGAAGGACTTGTGTATCCAAATTTTTACCTTTATTTCCCCTTCATTAAGCTCCGCTTCACACATACTTGTGATAGTTGCAGCTGCTTCCTACGAGCCATTAGGGAATTTACTACATAGGACTATGGCCTTATCCTGCAAATGGATGTCACTTAGAGGTATCTGTAATGGCTTGGCAGTACTAGGAAAAAGTTGAACTGTGTCCTGAATTACACCTATCCAAGATGACCTCTCTGGTACAACCTAACTCTGACTGAACTCTACAACTACCCAGACAAGGTTTGATGGACCATAAAAGGATCAAAAATCTTTGCCATCTTTTCCCTCACAATGGGGATGATTTACTTAAGGCAAACAGGCTGTTCATTTTGCAAGGCAATGTTCAATTTGCAAGGGAATTTTTCCTTAGCCTAGTAAATGTGTTGAAAATTTTTTTTTTTAAGAATACCCAATCTTATGCAAGGAAAAAACAATTTTTGCTTGCACATTATTGTATAATGGAAGTCAGCAGAACTTCACATCATTCACTATGCTAAGGGAAAATTCCCTTGCAAAATGAAGATTTCCTTGCAAGGTGAACAGTCTCTTTGTCTTTATTAAAGAGGAATTCCAAATGTAAAAAGGTAATTCTTGCAGTGGGGTTACAAACATACACACACGGCAAGGGTCACCTGTTCAGTTTGGACTAGGGGCTCAAATAAAAAAAAATTACTCACCTGATCCCCAATCTCACCTGTCTGCTAGATTGATCCCTGTAGCCTCTTCTTGCCTGGGCTTCAGTGATCTAAGCCCCACTGACTTCATAACGTCTAGTGGAGTCCAATCACCTGCATCAGATGTGAGGTCAACAAGGGACATACAGGCGGAGTGGAGGGGAAAAGAGGTGAGCACTCACCACTGAAGGACTGAAAATCAGGTGAGTATTTAATCTGTATTCTGACCCCTAGAGAAAAACAAGAAATAATCCTTGCAATACAGGGGTGGCCCCACTGCAAGGGTTAACTTTTTACATTCCCGCAGTTCCTCTTTAAATCAACCCCACTGTATTTATTGGCTTTATTTATTAAAAGAAGAGAAACTCACTCAAAAGGACTTTTTCAAATACCTTTATTAGGGCACACAGTTACAAAACCGTTTTCCTCTCTGTGGAGTTGCAGCCTTGTCCCTTTGAAACTCTGCTTCAAGATTCTGACAAATCTAAACCGCTAACTAAATTATAACTTTTTGCAATCAGTTGAAATTGAACTGTTTCACAACCTCCCATGACAAGTGGACAATAAGCATTATTACAAAACACATAGAGCGCCTCCATCGTGTAAAAACTTTTAATAAAACAGAATAAGAACAGCTGAAAAGGTACTCACAAAAGTAGAGTTTAAGCAGACATGAAAGATCATATGTAACAGACTGGAGCAGCCGGATATCAGTTCTTCCTGGCTGACGCGTTTCTGAGGTCACGCCTCCTTCCTCAGGGTTTTGTCCGAATACCTCTGTCCGAAGATCTGAAAAATCTCGGGCGGCCGCAAAGGATGATGGGGTGGGCGCATGCGCAGTACAGATCTTCATCTGGGAGACAAGGTAAGTCCATGCAAGCAGCCTGGCAGCGTGCACCCGCACAGACTCCTTGGGACACAGACGACACAGCAGTCAGCGCTGGATCAGAGACTGGCACCAGCGCTGGAGGGACTCCTGAAAACTACAGGAAAGAAGATGGTCAGATTAAAGGCATAATTTAAGGTAAGTCTTTACACAAGCATCCAGCTGGTCAATGTGACTCTACCTAGGTATACTGGAGTCTGTTGGTAGCACCTGTCCCCCAAAATTTGAAAAAAACCCATTGTCCATGGTTGCAACAACCAGCTGCAACTTCTTCAACATAAATTCTCTCAACATAATACTTGATTTTAAAGTTTCAATTTGCTTAGTCGTATTGCCTTAGGGAATAAATACATGAATGAGGAGGGGGAATTGTTTGAATGGCTTGTATGTGTGAATATTAGCATGTCTTTCTATATGTATTACTCTAACTTAATTACACTTGTTGTTGTCCAGAACTGTATTCTTTTGTCTTGTACTTCAAAATGCAAAAATAAATATCTTTCACAAAACAAAAATAACTGTTAAGCCCTGTAATTAGTTTTTATGCCATCCCTGTCACAATACGCATTATTTTTCTTCCTTACATCCTTATCTCTGCGTGGAATGTAGAAGATCCTATCAAAAATCTATCCATATAATGTACCTGATATTTGTTTTAAAAACCATACTCTGTATTAAATGTGTTATTATTGCTAACATATTACAGAATATACATGTTGAAGCCAATATTTATATATTTCAGCACTTCATCATTGAGCATTCCTGTTCTATAAAAAAGCATTCTGAATGGTGTTGTAGCATTAAAGCTATTGTGATAGCACACAGGAAGCTGGAGCATTTTGCAGCAGATGATCAGAAATCTTACCTTTCTGTCATCTAGTGGCCTTTCTGCAAAATGCAGCTAAAATTCCAAATCCACACTATTTCAACATCTATTCAGAAAGAATATGTATTTATGCTGATAATAATGAAATGTGGAGGACTGGTAAGTGTTTAGGAAAGTAATTGTTGAATTAAGTTAAGTGTTGTGTTAAGTGCAGTAATTTACATCCTTATATCACAAAATATCAATTAGTTTTCAGGTAAACAAAATTTCTAAATACTGTACACGTATAAATCATTCAAGCACGTGTAATAAGGTTAAAATGTGAAAATGAGAGAGGCAATTTTATTTATTTAAGATGTAAACATTCAACCAGCCATGAAAGGATGTCTTAATTATCTTGTATCACAAATTGCAAAATTAATAATTTTTGCATCAAGCCAGCAAGATTTATATGAGCATGTGTGTGTCTATATACATATATATATACATATGTACATATTTTCAGAGCCAAATATTAACAAATTTCAAATCCATGCTGAATATATGTATATAGACACACATAATCACATATATATACAGTATATATATATAGACATACACACACACATACACACATGCATACACATACTGTACATACATACATACATAACTTTTTTAAAGCTCCTGTAAATGAATAAAGTTACTTTTTACAAATAGTATATTATTATAATATCATTATCAATATTATTACTACTCTTATTATTGATGTAAACATTCAAACAGCTAAGGGAGGCCTTGAAAGCAAAGAGAAAAGATTAATCAGCTACATTTTAAAGTGATATTATGTTTGCCAACATATAGTACATATGAGGTTAAGAATTTATTTACACAAATGATGCTCAGAGCACTTCTGGAGAAACTTTGGGTGAGTGTGCACTTCGGTACCTTGAAAACATTGTAGGATTGGAGTTTAAATACCTGTAACCTTAAAAAAAGTGTTAGACTGGCCATAGTAGGACACACTTTGTACTTAGTTATGCAATATATGCACCCCTCCCTACATTAGTTGTTCAGGACTAAGTACTGTTGGAAGATAGAGTGGGTAATAATCCATACAGAAACAGAGATCCTCATAAAACGTTCCCTTATTGTGTGATGGCATTACAGTAGTAGTAACAAATATGTATGTAAGAAAGGTTTGTGTGCTGGTGATTGGATTTTGATCGACAGCAAGGCTTTGCATGAGCCCCTGCCGAGCACCAATGTTAAATTGACAAATATTGGCCAGGTGAAGGTATTACGCATTTTTTAAAATTTGAATAGAGTGGTTAAGACAAATAATGTCATGTTTTTATTTTTGGTCGTGACCCCACTAGGGAGCATTGTTTCTCACTTTTTGGCCCTATGATGCATGTACAATTAACACGGGGTGCAGTTGTCACGGGTGGGTCAAGGAACAGAAAGCAATAAAAAATGTTTTAGAACCCTTCCCCACTCTACTAACAATGTGTTTTTAGTGTTTGCCTTTCCCCCTGTTGGAAATATTTCTCATCATCTCCTCTCCTGATAGGAAGTGAGGAAAAATTGCTGCAATAGGGACACAGACAGCAATCAAAACCATGTCAGAGGTTCTATCCCTTACCATTTCTTTCAAAACTAAAAAAATGTTTTGGTTTTAAATGAGCTTTAACTTCTGCCTTTGAACATGGTGATATAACGGTATATGTATGCTTTTGGTTAATATTTTTAAAAGCCTTATAATAATTTTTTTACATAGTAAATTGAATTTCTTTGGTCATTTGTCTATCGTAGCACCTGAATTCATATAAAATTAACAATCCTAAAAACATGGGATTAAAGTGTACAGAAAGACAAACATTTTGTTTTGGATAAAGTAGGGAAGGATTAGAACTCCCTGTCAGGTTTTTGTCTGCGTCTCCCTAGATAGATTTATCCTCTCTATTTGTTCATGTCCATTGTCACCAAGACAGAAAGCAATGGGAAATCCAAAATGTTATAGTTGTCACCAGGACAAAAGGTGAGGGGAAATCTTCTATTGCATGCACTTGTTCTAGCAAAAACTATCTAAGAGGGTTATTCCCATATCTTTGTAGAGATTTCACTAAAAGAACACAGACAGGAGTTTGACTAAATTGACAGGGCTTAGTTCTCTTACCTACTCCCTGAAGAATTAGGAGTAACATTTTACCTATAAATACTGTACACTGTAATGTGATTCTGCTTACAGAAAACTATTTACTAACTTCAAATGATTAACTTTAGCACTTGCCGATTGAATCTTAGATCTTGAATCTTCTGATAACGACATTTATATCCAACATTTCACAGACTTCAAAATACATACTCTGACCGTTAGTAGTGTGTGTGTCTCGGTTCCGGCTATGAGGCGGCTGAGCGAGCGGTGGGATACTGTGTTCAGTTGGGTCTTTGTGCCCCTATGGGAATTAAACCTTTGGATGTTTTTTGTATTTTCATGATTCACCTTTGTGAGTACAATACTGCTTTTAAGCTATGTGTTAATAAACGGTCCTTTACAAAGATCGGATGCTCTCTGTTTTCTCCTCCTTGTATAGATCTCAAGGTTCCCTGGTCCTTATGGAGCAGCCTTCAAAGTGGCTGAACAGTTTGTGCTAGGAGAAGTTTGATGGCTGTATTTGCACTGTGAGTTGATTTTTTTAACACTGCAGTTAAAGCATCTACCTATTCTGAATAATCCTTGGGGATTGCAAATTCAAATATTTTGTGATATAAGAAATATAAATAATGATTTCAATACAATGTGAGAGGCTAGCTTGCAACTGTGCCCTCACAATATGATGGATATTATGATTGGTCATTATAAACAAGAACATAGTAGGTTGCAGTATGAAATAAGTGAATTGCATTCTCAAAATGCTGGTCTTTCTACTTCCCAAATTCTATTACAGAAGGAAAAAGAGCTTAGCGAGCAATTGGAAATTTTCACTACGGAACTAATTATTAAAAAGGACAAAAATATCTTAGAGGCAGATTGGCTTTTAGTGTTAAATAAGAATATCTAGCTAATATCTGGGCTGCCCTTGTACATGTATCAAAGGAAATAAAACAACTGCAATCAGGGAAATCTGGGGAGGAACATTTAACAATATCCCAAAAATAAGTACTTTGTGATATATAAACTAACACTGATATTGTCATTAAGCCTTCTGATAAGGGTGGACATGTCATTGTCACATTGTCACGGATCATGAGCAGTATGTGGATATGAGTAATCGGATGCTCGACAGTCGGAAATGGTATGAAGTGATACCTGATTGGAAAGTAGATGAGTTTCATAAGGAATTTGTAAAACCCCATTTACATACCCTATGCGGATTGTATCATTGATAAATAACTTTGAGTGCTTGAATATGGCTTTTCCATAAAACCCAACATTCTATTAATTGCCAAAATACACAAAAATCTGTAAAGACCACCTGGTCATCCCATTGTATCAGGCGTAGCGAAGGCAGACTGAAATAGCTAGCTAACTTATAGTACATCTAGGACCCCATGTAATAAGTCTGCTATCATATTTTAAGAATACGACTGACTTTTTAAACGTTCCTGAGGGCATTCAGATCCCTAGTGATGCTATCTTGGTCACTATTCATATAGGGGCACTTTATTTTAGTAAACTGCACATTTTGGGATTGTAAATGATAGACTTTTTTTGAAAGAGAGGGATCACTCACAATGGGCCTATATTGCAATTATTTTGAAGCTCATTCAACATACTCTTACACAGAATGTCTTTTTTTTTTAGTATTCCAATTACCTCCAGGTGCAGGATGTTGCTATCGGAACTTGCTGTGCCCTGTCATATGCCAACCTGCACCTGCGGGGTTGGGAGCACTCTTTGAGAGTTATTCACGAAGGAGCCAAAGGATTAGGCTGAAGCATTGGCTAATCCTTCAGCTCACTTCAGCCGCCAGAGCCCTCTGGTTCAGCCGAACTGAAGAGCTGCTGTACAGGCTAATCACAAGAGGGACCCTGGAAAAGCACCCTCCCAGTGCAGAGTGCATGTGGCCTGGTACGGTGCAGGGAGGGGAGCCACTCAGCCCCTTTTCCTGCCCTGCTAGGCCTGTGCTTGGATTAAGGGTCTGGTTAGGAATGTTAGGGGAGACACCACGTTTTTTTCCCCATATTGGGGGGTGGGGTTTCGCCTTAAAATTCCTACCAGACTTAAAGGGCCTGGTATGACTTTTGGGGCTAACACCACGCATTTTTTGTTTTGGTATGGATCGGGAAAGTGAACCCCACACTGTTTTTTTTTACTTTTTCTTTATTTACATTTTTTTTGTAAGGAGGTAGTGAGCAGTACAACCGAGCCGAATGCTGCTCGGCGGCATTTGGATATGCACTCACTGTCGTTCGGCTCCTATGAGAATGGGGCGAATGGCAGCGAGTGAACTGCCGGAGGTTCGGCTCAGCTGATCCAGATGTTGGATCGGCTGAGTCGAACGTGTTATTCCCTTCAGCTCCGGCTGAGCATGTTCAGCTGAACCAAAGCCAGCCAATGTAAGGCTAATTTTAGCCAATGTATGGCTGAAATCAGCTGTACAGGGCTGAAGTGAATAGCCAAATGGTGTTCGGCTCACTTCACTACGGCTCGGTTATTCACTTGGCTGCCTTCAGCAGTGTAGTGTATAACCCCTTTTTGGTTTGTATAACCCCTTTTTGGTTTTGGATGAATACCTGTGCCATATTTTGGCATAGTACAGATAAAAAAACAAAATGTGTTGTTGATTTGAACAGGTTCCACTGAAGATCTAACATTATTTATGCATGCCATGGGATCCAATAGCTTTAATTTTAAATTCACAATAATAATGAATACCAATCAAATTTACAGAAAAACTGGCTTTTAGGCACCCACAAAGCCATAATTAAGATTAATCAATCTTATTAGGAAATTCAATTAATAGAATAAATATATAAAAATCATAATTTAAAAATACTCCCATATTCACGTAATCTGCCTCACATATTTCTTCCCAAGATTACCCCTTACTGTTACTTATTTATATATATATATATATATAGTCCATTTTTTTTTCCATAGCTTTTGTCCTTGCAGCTTCTTTGGGGGTATGTTGCGGGGCCTTTAGGCTCTATGCATTCAAAGGCACTGCCACTTCACTAGGAGTATATTGAGGCAAAACTATGAAAGTATAATTCATACAAAACATTATTTCAATTTATTATACCAATCAAAGAACATAAATGTTATATCAATTCGAGGAGTTATCCAATCACATGGTGCCACATAAATGGTCTCGTGGCCAGGTGCCAAGACACATTCAAACGGTCCCCTCCAATCCTGGTTTTCAAAAGTTTATATAGAAGAACCAATCAATAACATTCAGTCTAACTGTTCCAACACTCACCAACATGTATAACGTAAATAACAATGAATACTCAAGAGGTATCCATTTTGGATATCATAACTGGATGGAACTCCATGTATGGGTTTATTTGAGAAGTCCATTACAGGCAACACAACTACATGCCAGCAGTGGACATCCCTTGCCTTTGATATGAAGTATACTATTTAACCAATTTTTATGATTACTGAAACTGATTTTGAGAGACTCTTAATGCAAGCATGTAGTAGAAAACCTCTGAAAAAATCAGATTAAAAAAAGGAGAATACAACAAAAATGCGACAGATGTGTTATTATTTAGGGGGAAAGTCCACTATTTGTAAAAAAATTACTTCTTCATAAAAAAAAGAAAACAATTGCAATGTTTATCTTTTGTGCATTGGAATCCGCAAAGTATTGCAACCATGATCAATGGATGCAGGTGCAATGATTTGGTTCCTACAGATTCTTCCTCCATTCATGTCTGTACTGGATATGGACAAATGGACAGGGATGGGGGGAAGAATGAATGGACTACAAATGCAGTGACATCACCACACTTGTATTCCATTTAGAACTACAATTCCCTCTACTGTGGTGGCTGATGAGACTTGCTGTTCCTCCATTCACAGATTCTGTCAAAGGATTTGTGAATAGATGATGCCGCTGGGTGGAGCCATGCACCAAAAAAAAAAAAAATCAGCAGCATGGGGGAGAAGAATTCAACAATTCAGGTAAGTGTGTGGGGGGAGGAGGGTTGGCATGTGACCATATATTGTGTTACACCCTGAATATGGGTGTAACATGAAATATGGTCCAAAAGGTAAATATACCCTTTAACAACAAAAAAAAGAAACTAATAACAGAAACACAGTGAAGCTGGTTACATGATTTTCTCAGCATCATCAGCATGTGCAGTCCATTTTAGAGAAATATTGGTATCAAATACTGTAAATGGCCATGTCTATCTGATACGATGTGGTAAGCTATCAGCGCCTCTCAGTAGACATGTTGGTCTGATACATAACTTTTGAAGCTTTATATCTGTCATTTGTGGTTCTTGATATGGTTCATGGGGACCATGTGGGGAAAAATATGTTTGAAAGTTAAATGGTAGTTTTAAAGAAATCATTTAAGGGTGCACAATAAAATTAACTGACATTTTAAAAGGGTCCTTGTGGTACCTTTGAAGTCTGGCATGTTGATATATTTTTGAAATTCTATTCTGAATAAGCACTGAAAGCACTTAAAAACAAGCCCTCATTCACTTCTGTAGCTATCTATAGACATTGTGGAGAAACATATCTTCAAAATTCCCTACAGGTGAACTCTAATCTAAACTCTTTTCCTATTACTTTTGATGGAAAGCAGAAACATGGCAGGCTGTTAGCTCTTTAATATATATGGACACTAGCTACTTGTAAGCTGTTATGCTCACCACACACATTAACATCTGATACAATCTCCTTTAGATTTACCAACAAGTATGTAGTTAGAGGGATAGTTACTTAGATCATCATATTATATTAGTTACATTAGCTTTGATAAATCTAAAGTTGATTCTACAGAGATTACATGGTCAGATTGGAACATTTATGGAACATTTATGGCGAGCCTTAGTGACTGACTGAAATCTGACTTAAGAGTCTATTCTGTGATCTTTAGGCCCCGTTCACACCTGAGCGTTTTAACGCGTGTTCCTACGCTCGGTAAAACGCGCAACAGGTGAAAACCCATGTTTGCCTATGGGCATGGTTCTCACCTGCACGTTTTACCGCCCGTTTGATCGCGGGATAAAACGCCATACGCCCAAAGAAGTACATGAGCTTCTTTGGGGCGTATTGACGCCCGTATCCATCCCGCTGTTATCAACCGGATACCCCCTCGGAAACTTGCGTTTGACGCGCGTTTCTTTTACCGCAAATCACGGTAAAACCACGCTGTAAGAAACGCGCGGCAAACGCGAGTTTCCAATACGCTAAGGTGTGTTTGGCACAGGTGCACTTAAAGGTGAACTATGAGGAGAGTGATTTCCACTCATCCTCATAGTTGGACCTGTGACAAAGAAGCTATGACAGGTCGGCTCTATTGATCGGGAAGTGAGCAGAAACATGCCGCTGATCTGCTTACTTCCTGATCGTCTCACTGCAGTGAACGGTGACTGTCAGTCACTGCTCCCCGCAGGAATCCCCCCCTCCCCGCTCCGATCCTCCAAGGCTGAGTGGAGGAATGAATGGGGGGAGGGAGCGAGCACAACTAGCTCTGCCTCTAGATAGGCAGAGCCAGCTGTCACTCACACAGCTGGGTTGATCCAGACAACATTGTCGGGATCCGTCCCAGCTGCGGCGCTATCAGTATATTGCGGGCAATAGCTCGGTATAGCTGGGTATATATCCTCACTTGACCCTAAAGAGAACTATGGGGAAAAACACTTACACCATTGTACTCTTTTACGTTTTAGGATGTGAAAGAAACCTGGGGTAGGAAAACTGTATAAAGACCAAAGTAATCCTTTATGGCTCTGATCATTCATTTTTGAACTGGACCAGCTTTATAAACCAGAAACCTTTTCTTTGTCTTTTTTTCTTTTACTGAGCCCTTTCATATCAGCTGTAAATGGAATTTCTCACTATCTTGCATGGAAATGAAACTAGTATACAAAAAAATAAAAGGTGTAGTAGCATGTGCAACAGATAGGTTTACTTGATTAAGTAGATTTAAATTGTGTTAGAAGAACCCAACAGGTGAAAATACAAATATGTCAGTTCAGGTTAATTTTAATGGAAATCAAACCTATAAGTCATATCTTGTTGCCATGCAGTAACTGTTGAAAATATTAGTTTCAGGCTTTTTTATTTTTAATTTGTAACTTTGCCTTATCATTTTATGTGATAAATTAGTACTAAATGTAATGTTAAGTTGGTAATATATAACTTCCACTAAGAAAGCAGTGATGTCAGCACAGGAAAATAATGGTAAATATTATTCAATATAAGTGTAAAAGTAAGTTCTAATGAAAATTATATATGACAGTAAAAGATAAATACATTTGAAAGTGGGTATCATCTCATGCAAAAAGTGTTCTCCTGGACTTATTTAATAAAGCAATACACTGAGCACCAGTGATGATGTGCCAAGCCACATAACCCACAATAACTAATAATAACTAAGATGTCAGTTTGCTGCAGTCAGATCAATTAAAGATGATTTTGACTTGTAATTAGTAACTGCACTTTTCTGTTTGCTTTATTTTACAATCCAGTTTATGTAAGATTGATATTTGTGCAATGAATAATTTATAATGCTTTGACCTGAAAATGAAATCTCCCCTTTGATAGGAAAACACCCCCAAGTCAACTAAATATATTGCAAAAACTGTATACAATACATTATTACAGATCTGTACCTGTAGACGTTGAGATCATTTATCTGACTTTCTACAATATTTCCATATGAGTGTGTACCAGGAGGCAGTGTCTTTACTATAGGCACATGACCAATGTCAGTGTTAAAAAAATGTATCCACAGCATCCTTTTGAGCATGAAATCTTTCACCAAAAAGGAAACTTTGGCCATTACCTGTGTTGCCATATTGCATAGAACCTAAAACTTGGCGCAGACTTCTGAGGAAAACAATCAGCCCATTGCACAAGCAGGATGATTGTGAGAAATTCTCTTTACATAGGGAATGTTGTTGTCTGGTTTCAAGAAATGTGCATGGGTTTTGTGAAAAATGTTTTATGATTTGACAGCTATAGAAAATCATCGAAGGATGTAGATTGACACACGGGGGTTAATTTACTGAAGGCAACTAGGCTGTTCACTTTCAAAGGGAATTTGCAACGTGCGAGAGAATTTTCCTTTAGCTTAGTGAATGTGATGAAAATTCACTTTGCAAAGAATACCCAACCATGTGCAAGGAAAATAATAGACATGTGCACTGGCAAAAAAATGTGTTTCGTTTCATTTTGATTCTGATTTTGCTTTATTTTGTTTTTTGGGATTCGGGTCCGAAATTGAATTCGTTTCGGGATTCGGAAAAATTTGTTAGCAGTAGTCCGGTCGAAAGTTAGTTTTGTTTCATTCGTTGCAGCAAAATTACATTTGAGAAAAAAATAACTTTTTTTTTTACAGTCTGCAGCAGAGGGGAAAAAAGCGTGAGGATCACCCCCAATTCATACCAGACCCTGAGCGGCGCACGCTAACGGGAAATGGCCGATATTTAAAAACAGGCAGCGATGCCTGTTACCATACAATCAAGAATATGGAAGTGTTGTATAATACATCACTTCCACATTCTTGTGTCACTCTCCAGCTTCAGAAGCTGGAAAGAAGCTGATTGAGCAGATCTGTGCTTCATCAGCTTCTTTTGGGGGGTCCTAGGTGACATTAGGGGTCTTGTAGACCCCTGATGTCTCCATAAAGAGGACCTGTCACATATTTTGCTATCACATAGGGGAGTTTAATCAGCCCCCGTATGTGATAGCAATAAAGTTTAGTGGGGGGAAAAAAGGGGGAAAAAATGTAAGTTCCCCCCCCCAATTTAAAAGAAAAATCGCCTGGCCAGGAAGGGGGTCTAAACACCTGGTCTTGAAGTGGTTAAGGAATTTCTTTCTTTCATTGGAATTTTTTCATCCTGTCTATCTGCCACATGTCATGTGTGCCAGCTTGTGTCCTTTCAGCTATGGCTGGTCATGCACATAAGCGCGAGCATGTGTGTGTTGGTGTCCATGCATTAGCGTGCATTGGTGTGTGTCCCTGATGCTGGTGATTCTCACAGGCTTAGAGGGTATTTACACACCTTCCTTTCTGCTGGCTGATGATGTGTCTTTTTACCAGCTACTCTATGTATTGAGATTGCTGCTGTACCCATTGCTGGATGGATCTCTTGACTCTGCTACTATCTCCAATCTCTTTTGCTGACTCTGCCTGTTCCTATTATACTTTTGCCCGCTGCCTGCCTCACCCTTTGCCTGGACTCTGAGTATTCTCCTGCCTGCTACCTCTCCTGACCTCTGCCTGACACTGACTACTCACTTGCCTGCCGACTACCTCAACCTCTTCCAGATACAGACTAATCTCTTACCTGCTGCTTGCCTGCCTTAAGCTCTGTCTGGACACTGACCTTGCCATCTTATTCCATCCTGTCTTCTCACCAAAGCCACCCTGCTCCTACAACCCCTTGGTGGGGCAAACATGAAGGTTGAGACCTGGTGATGGTTTGCAGCAAAGTAGCTTGGGACCATTAGGGTCTCCAGCAGATGAAATCCGACAAAGTTGTCACTTAAACAACTCCTTGTGGGAGCCTGCATCAACTTCCATGGGCACAGCTGGCAGAAAGCTATAACCACATAACAGGGACTAAACAAGGTCCCTCGTGATAGGTTCAGCAGGTATTCCTTTTATAAAAACCTACACATTTTAAAAGATTTTAATAACTTTTGGAATTACAATAACCTGTTAAAGTGCATATGAGATTTTACTGATTGGATTCGGATCTGCTTTAAATACAGTGGAGAATGGTGAGTTTGGCTTCCTGGTTATGTTGTCTGATAATGTAGACTGAATAAATGAAAGCACCAAACCAGACCGTAGGAATTGGCCCAGATATAATATTTATTTGTCACAATAAAATAGTCTGTCAGAAAATGACAGCCAACACATTTTTGTGGTTAGACACAAATCCCCCTTATCAGGGTTTATTATGCAGGAAGAATCTGATTGAGTGGTTAATCCTGGGTTTTTTATGCTTAGGAAGCTGTTGCACATTTAGTTAGGTTGTCTGTCACTGGTACCTGGATGAGGAGATTGGGCAAACAGGATTACGAATATTTTGTTAGGTAAGATCATTTACAAATATATGTACTGTTTAATATGCTGTTAACTGTTCTTAGTTTAGCTTTAATATCATGGTTTAATTAAAAATCAGTAGGATCCTAGAAACAACTGAAGGATATCAATAAGGTTTTTTTAAAATCTTTTGGCTATAGTCTATGTACACTTTTCAACAAACTGAATAAATTGTGTAGTTATCATAAATTACATTATCCCTAGGTCTCCTTGGTTGTGGTGAGTTCCTCTGAACTGGAACAGACTGCTCCCTAGGTTATTGGGAAGTGACAGCAGCAGGCAGAGGTGCATCTAAAGCTTACCATGTGTACACATGCTACAATTCTTGTTTTTAACATAACTTAAACTCAGTCTTAAAAATTAGAAGTTAAATGTGTAGAAAACAACATGTAACATTTTGTGTTGACTATAGTGCACATATTATGCATCACACATTTATATTTGTTTAGATGATTACATACTTTTGTCAAATAATATAGACTAACAGACAACAGATTAGCAAATATTACAATGCTGGATACGAATTCAGATTTACAATAATGCAATTTTCTCCTTCATTTAGTTTTGAAATTACTCTAATTGTAAAACATAACCTGGTATAATTGGAATCTTTCAACAACATTATCAACAAGATATTTTGTGTCTCAAAGTGAAATAGGCAAACGATTGCAATTAGAACAACATTTCATATTTCATATATATGTAGAAAAATAAAATTGCATTTCCATTGTGTATGACATTTCTTCTATAAAAAGGTCCTAACCCTATTTGAAATGATATGTACCAAGAAATCACATACATTACGAATTCCAGTCTATTATTATAAATGATTCTTAAAGAGAATGTACAGTGTTTTGAAAACATTTTCTTTATTTTCTGTTTATAAAATGCAACAAAATGCATTTTTTTCCATTTTGGCTAGTTACATATTCATATTGCATATGAATATTTTACATTTACTGATTCCATCCAGGGATCCTTTTCACACATGTACTAGGGTAAATTCTTTGCTGGAAAATAATTTTTTTTAGTTTACAGACCTAAAAAGGTGAACACACACTGATTACACATACAGCTGATCATCCAGAGGAATGACTCAGTCCCCTTCACAGCAATTAAATTAGAGACCTATTTAAAAACAAAAATCTACTTCTGTGCTCTTTCTATAGAAAATCCATACATCTCTGTACAACCTGTGATACTGTTGCACTATGTAGTAAATACTTATGTGTATAACAATTAATTAGAATCAACCAAAACCTATTTTGGTCTTTTTTGAGGTCAGGTACTGTAAATGCAATGCAAAAAATAAAAAAAAACTAGGGGGGTTATTCAAGGCAGCCGAGTGAATGACCGAGCTGAAGTGGACAGAGCCAAATGGCATTCGGCTATTCCCTTCAGCTCAGCTTCGGCGGACCTTCTCTCCACTTCGGCTGTCACTGCGGCTCAGCCGAACTGAAGCATATGCGTTCGGCTCGGCTGAGCCACTCGGCTGCCTTCGGCTGCTGTATGGGCTATTGTGAATAGCCCATACAGCAGCCCTTCACTTCTAATGAACTGAAGGGCTTCGGTGGCCGGAGTGAGCCAAAGGATCAGCCAAAGCTACGGCTAGACCCTTCAACTCAATAGTGAATAACCCTCTAGATTGTAAAATCTGATGATTTCACAGAGAGGCAGTCACATGAATATGACAATAGCAGTGAAAAAGGCAATTCAAAATGGCCAACATTTGTTGAGCGTGTACACACTAAAATACTTTTATTTTAGGTTAAGAATGGAATAAATAGCAAAAAAAAATATTTGACCCATGCAAATATTTAAAAAGAATATATGCAAAATCACCCCAAAAGAAATCTATCTTCCCTAACCGAAAAACCCAATAATAACCATTTGATCTGTCTTTTATCTCCATAACCATTTATAACATTATAGGCATATACATATACAGAATATAACATTTCTACTGTAATTATAACTTTACAACCTCGGTGTAATACATGTGATCCCAACTGTGGAGTTTAAAACTCGATCCAAAAACAATTCATAGGTATCCTAAAGTGACACTAAACTAAGGAGTTAAATCTGAAAAATGCATTCAAGTACCATATTAACGAAAAAGTAGCTTATATCACTAGATTGAAAGCTCTCAAGATCAGGGCCCTCCTAACGCTATTGACTGAAATTGTATTGTAACTGTTGTCTCATTTCATAAAGGCAATCTGTTGGCACTATATAAATCCTGTATAATAATAATAATAATAACATTATTAATTATATTATTTGTTCTTCACTAGACTGTAGATCCTCATATCATCTTTGAATTCATGCTGACACTGTCTTTCCTTCTGGAGGGTGGCTACTTTTGTTCCCCATGGTCCCTGTTTGTTGTAAATTAGCCACTGCTCCAAACTTGCTCCTGTGATGGACTACAATTTAATTTGTATTGAGATTGTAGTCTATCACAGGAGTGAGCTTGGAGCTTTGAAGATCTACAGCTGAGTTATACATAAACAATATTTTTGTTTGTACTGCATTTTTAAGGTTTAACTCCTAAGTTTTTGTGTCACTTTAAACTATGCAATGAAATGTGTGTATCTTCCTGCACTCCTTACCGGATCTCCTAGGAGATGATGTCTGTAATAGGGTGCTTGTAGCGACCACGGAGGCACGGTGTAACCAAGTAGTAATTCCAAAAGATGTCACCAGCACTCCAAAAGTAGATTCAATAAATTTTAATGACCATTAAAATTTATTGAATCTACTTTTGGAGTGCTGGTGACATCTTTTGGAATTACTTTAAACTATGAACCAAAATAATAAAATGCATATGCCATGTATGCATATTTCATATTGAAACATATTAAAAAAATAAATTGGAAATTTGTTAAACAAAACAAATTGGCTCATATTGCCCTTGTGTGGAAGTAAGATCAAGAGAAGAGTGATATGGTAATGATGGAATTTAAATGAACTACAAGCCAGCCATTGTTACAGTATTGTAGAACAGCAAAATAATGGCAGTAAGAAGAGGATTCATGGGAAAAAAAGACACGTATAAAGCAGTTAATGTGACATTTACCAAACATTCACAGCAGATGAAACTACCTAATGAACGTTTTCATATACAGTAAATTATTTACCACCACTGATTGTTTTTTGAATGTCACATGAACAAGGCATGGACTCTATTAGACCTCTGAAGGTATGCTGTGGTATCTGGCACCAAGGCATCAGTAGCAGACGCTTTAGGTTCTGTAAGGTGCGAGACAGGGCCTCCATGGAATGGACTTGATTGAGATCTGGAGAATGTGGAGACCAAGTTAACATCTCTTGAACTGAACTGTACTCAAAATGGCATCTGTGATTCAAAATGGCTTCAGTATATTAAGGATAAGGCTTACATTATACATTGTGACATAAGGAAAGGGAAAGTCGTCGAGGGCGATATATTTCCCCTCGCTTTCTATCCTATGTACAGGACCAGCAAGAGCCCAGACTGGGTTTTCGGGCTGACTTTGGGTCTGAATAATCCAGCTCAGGTTTTGTGTCTCTCACCTGGATTGTTAATTGCTTAATGATTGATTATCCAGCTGAGATAAAAGGGGAAGGCTGAAGCATGATGCTGCTCTGACCTGGGACTCAGACAGCATTCTGAGAGAAAAAAGAAAATGAAAAAAAGCAGCGCCAGAGGTAGTCATATACAGTCTTGGCGACAGAGGGGATGTAGTGGCATCTATGCAGGAGGCAGCTCCAAAAGCAGTCGGGGATACTGGAGACACTACAAGATAAAAACGAAAGGGGTGCCTTCTCCTAGTGCAGATAAATTTTATTTTTCAATAAGAAATAAGATAAAGTCTTAAAAATGGATACTCACAAGAGTGGAAGGATCACAAGCATTGGACACAATATAAAAACGAGAGCCAAACTGGTGAAGTGGCAGTCAGTCAGATGTGTCCTGTGTGCAGATCGGTATACCAGCGTGTCGACGAATTACATAGCTTGACCCACAATTGATAAATTGCTTAATTGGGAACATTTGGTCCCATAACCCATTCGGATCTAACTTGGTTTTATTCGCCAGATACATCGACGATATCATTATAATTTGGGACGGAACAGATGCAGAATTTTTAGCTTTTGTGGATTACTGCAAAGGCAATCCCTTTAATCTCGACTTTACCTTTGTCATGGATAAATGCAGCCTTGTGTTTTTAGATTTAGAGTTGGGGGTAGATGACACAGGTACGATTTCCTCCAAAACGCATTTTAAACCGACTTCGGGTAACTCCTATCTCCATGCCAGGAGTAACCACCATCCCAGGTGGATAAAAAATGTCCCAGATGGACAGTTTGGTAGATTGAGGAGAACGTGCACCTCTCACTCTGACTATGAGGCATTGGGAGCAATACTAATCAAGAAATTTACAGACAAGGGGTATAATACAAAGATAATTGAAGAAGCTTACAATAAACACTTGGTCCCCATCCCCAAAAAGGTACGAAATGAGGGTAACACCTTTAAGTTCAACTTCTGCACACAATACAATGATGATGCCTTTCAGATTTCAAAAATACTCAAGAACCACTGGCGAATACTTAAAGAAGATCCTGTGCTGAAACAATCTCTCCCAAATCGGCCTCTTGTCATATATAAGAAGCCCAAGTACCTCCACAGACTAATAGCTCCCAGCAGACTAAAAACCAGAAAAAGGACGAATGTAGGGAAAGGTCTGTTTGGGCAAATAGGGTGCTATAAATGCAATACACATAGCTGCGGGGCTTGTACGTTTTTGTGGCACCGTAAAAAACATGTCCATCACCCCGGAAGACAAATGTTCCCAATTAAGCAATTTATCAATTGTGGGTCAAGCTATGTAATTTACGGCATAATTTGCCCATGTGGCAAACTATACGTAGGCCGCACTACACGCACCTTAAGGACGAGGTTTGGAGAGCACAAAAGAAAAATTCTCAAAAAAGCAACTGACCATTCCCTCCCTCGACACTTTGCCGAAGCCCATAAAGCAAATCCAGAAGGCCTGAGAGTATTCGGAATCGAAATGATACCCGACACCTTAGATGAAGGCCTTAAGTTTAAGAAATTGTGCCAGCGAGAAACCTTCTGGATATATTCCCTCAAAAGCCTGTACCCCCTAGGGTTAAATGAAGCACTTGAATTGACCTCTTCACTTTAAATCTTTGATTACCGCCCTTGATTCAGTGTGTATTTTGACCACTGGTCGGTCATCCATTATTGTTTCCCTTCCTCCCCTCTCCCCCCATCCCATAACCACATCACCACACAGGGGTACATTGTTTTTATATAAGCACATACAAATATTACGAACAGCGCTCTCGGATTGGGCCAAGGGAAAAACGGTGCTGTAGCTCTGCCTCGCCTGCAGCCCTAAGAAACAGGAGGAGTGCCTGCACTAGTGAAACAAAAACGAACGTGAGGGCGCAAGGCTAGGGGGACTAAGAAACTGATGGTAGCACAGTGGAGAAAGTAAGAGGAAAAGGTTCACTTACTTTAAGTGGGTCTCGGGACCAGATGGATGTGTCAGTGTGTCCGTGTCACCGCTGGAGCAAAGTGAAGTGCCGGTGGTGTGAGGACTGACGTCAGGCTGGGCTGCCGCTGCGGGTGGAGGAGATCGGGCTGTGAAATGTGCGTATCTGGGCCAGTGTCCGGGCCGTGGTGAAGATGCAGGATGGAGAATCGGCCGGGGTGGTGATGAAGTGAGGAAGGATCAGGTCGGTGAAGCAGTGGGTGGAGGCTCGGGAGCAACGCGAAAAATTGTGAAGCTTGACAAGTCTGCAATAGTTTAGCAAAGTCATTTTCAAACTTGCAGCTCAATTGCTTGCTATCTGGGAAGTTGGATGTGTGCGAGTAAAAGGTTGCTTAAAGTACTTTTGTTTTGTGAGGTGGCTGAGATAAGCTCACCACCTGGTAGAGAGGAAACCTGCCTGTTTAATCAGAGCCTAGATGGCAAGGATTTGTTTTCTGTTTTATTTTGTTTTATTGCAACCTTTTTAATAAAATTTGAAAAATAACTTTTAATTTTGAACATCTGGCACTTACCAGAAAGTCCCTATGAAATAATTCAAACTTGACCAATGATCAAAGCTTACACCAATTACGTATATCCCATGCATTCTTCCCATAGTGCATCCCGGTGTCATCTATTCCCCAGGTAAATGAGACACATGCACCCAGCCATCATCATAATGTAAAACTTCCATTTCTCCATGGTCCAGTTCTGATGCTCACATGCTTTGGTGGTAGACACAGGTCAGTATGTGCACCCTGATTGGTCTGCAGCTAAGCAGCCCCACATGCAACAAACTGTGATGCACTGTGTGTTCAAACAACTTTCTATTGGAACCAGAATTTACTTAGGGTTAGGGTTTTGTGCCTCTGTACCCTCCCTCTGCTGTGCCATTCACAAAGCAGAGTAACATCGTCATCACTGTGCTGTAACAAGAAAAAGTAGTTATCATTTATTACCACATTAATACATTTAATTAAGGTTATTTTTTTTAGCTTAAGATGATGCAAAGTGCATGAAGCACTGTCACATTGAAATGGTTCTGAAGGGTTACAGATAGCATCTTGTATGTGTGCTTTTTTTTTTAAATACGAATACACGCTGGATGCTTAGTGCTTATGATTGGATAAGTAACCTAGAAAACTCGATAAATTGACACATATCTGTATTATATGAACTCATTCAATGTTTACAATGAAAGCAAGAGCAGCTGGGAAAAACATAGTGTAGACTAAAGCTATATAAATACGAAGAAAATAAAAATATTGAATTTTCATCTCTTAATGTGTATTATGAATATGATTTCCTGCCAGCTAATAAAAGTGGTAAGTAAAGCCACTGACCAAATTATTTAATTAAGTTAATACATAAAGAAGACAGAATTTGTATTTAAATGATTTAGGAAATGTATCTTAAAACATACTGAGGGGAATTTATCAAAACTGGAGCAGACAAAATCTGGAGCAGTTGCCAATGGCAACCAATTAGCTTCTCTCTTCAGTTTGTTCAGGTAAGATTTGAAAATGAGACAGAGAAGCTGATCAGTTGCAGTGCAAATCTGCTCCAGACTTTGTCTGCTCCAGTTTTGATAAAGTCCCCCCACTGTATACACTGCTTTTTCAAATCAAAATTCCATAATGATTAAAATATTTCTAAACAAGTGCCAATAAGAAAATTAAATTAAAATGTACTTCCAACTTATTTAAGCTAAAACCACCACTGGGGAGTATAGATAAGTGAATCTGCCCAAAGTTGATTTGCCAAAGCTTCAGCAAAACCTTTTTGAAATTCAGCGAAAACAGATTTAGCAGCAAATCCTACTGAAGTCTCTGGGGGATTAATCATTTAAATTGTGCCCATTTTTAGGGACTAATAGCCAAACTACTGTAAAAAGGGCATTGAGAGATGGGCACTGCCATGGGGGACATGCACTAATATATAATGAGTAAGGGTAAGCCCAAATTTACTAGAGGCAGAGAATAGACAGGGGTTTACTACAAGAATTAGGATACTGCAGATGATACAGCAGTGTAAAACTGGGCAGAAACAGGATAGTTTTAATCAGGAATAAGAGGCC
Organism: Nanorana parkeri; assembly: GCF_000935625.1. Lineage (NCBI taxonomy): Eukaryota > Metazoa > Chordata > Amphibia > Anura > Dicroglossidae > Nanorana > Nanorana parkeri. The sequence continues at coordinate 485,778 of NW_017307098.1, forward strand.
TGAATGGTGTTTGCCTTTTATATTTACTATGAGGATAGGGGGTGCAGTGAATGTAATGCAATCTAACATAATTTGAGGTTTTTGGTTTAGGGGCATTATCATGGAAATAAAGGAAACACTTTTGAGTTGTCAGCAGGCAGAAATAGAGGGAAAATATCCCAGTAGAGAAATGTGTTCTAGTCACAACTGTCTTAAAATTTTATTTCAATCCTGCAGTTGACATACTTTTGTCACCCACCCAGAAACTGCCCACCTCTGATGTGTTTCATCCTAATAGGCTTAATCATATATTGTGTCCATTTATGTATCCATAAGTCATCTGCATCACATGTCTGTAGTATACGTTGTGGTAGAGAAGCTGCTCAATCAGTGCTTGGGATTAAGGATTAGCTAATCATCTCAAATAACACCAAGGGCTTGTTCATGCCAGCCCAAATGCATTTTGAACCATATTTAACTCTATGCATTGCAGTGGCACATGCAGTGCTATGCACTGTGCTGTGTAAAAATGCAGACATGCACCTCAGGCAGCATTATGGTGTAAACATGGCTCATAGCAAAACAATTCTTTTCTCTGTGCCTTTGCATTGAACCTGCATTGCTGATGCTAAGCATGGCAGCTGGTGTTGTGACATTATTCCATCACAACCATAGCTTTCTGATTATGCAGCTCAATCACAGTCAATCATAGTCTCACTAGAGTCACAAGACCAGGAAGTCCTGCAAGCGTCTTCAATGCTCCTCCATGATGGAGGAAGCATCCAAACATGAGGGGACCCCAAGAGACCATTTCCTGCACCCCAAACTCTGAAGATATGGAGGAGGCTTCCCACATAAGATACATTTAGTCATTCACACAAAGTGAACTTCGCCACAGGAGAGGCTGAACCTGTGCGGCAGGCCATAAAAACAGGCATGGTGAGGGTCAAAACCAAAATTTTCTTCTAGGAACAGAATAACTGACATGAGCAGTAAGGAACAAAAAGAGAATGCTACCTTTCTAAGGGCGTTTTCATTTATAGTATAACCATTCCTTTGATTGGGTAGGGGGTGGAGCTAAACCCATACGTATGCTGCCATGATTGCATTAGGAAAGAGCCTAAAACTTTACTTTAACCCACTACAACTTTGCTTTATTTCTTTGACCCATGCTATTTTCCTAATTATAACTATTCTTCTTTTATTCTTGGGTAATGGAACCTGCCTTCTTGAGCTGATTTCAAATGCTTACCCAAGAAACCGCATATGAAATCATTTAAATACATCCATGCAGAATTTGAACACATATGGTTTGACAAATGCATATGTCTACATTCATAGTAAAATGAGATAAAAATGTTGTCTGCATATCAAACTGACTAAATTTAACCACGTATATAATTTATTTAAGTGAGTTATATTTCAATGTGTGTACATTAACTTAATGTAAACTTCAGTTACAATAAACCATACATTGCTCTTTAAGGTATTAAATGAGAAATCATTTTGCACATCTCTTCACATTGCTTGGCTGATTTCTCCTGATAATGACATATACAGCATGCCTACAATTGCAATTCAGTATCTCACCCACATAGACACTGCTTGTCACATACAGTTATGCCAAATTACTTGTTGATGTGCAAAGCTGCCTTCATATGGAGCTATGGAAAATATATTCAATACAAACCCCAAGCCCAAACTAATCTGTTTGCATTAACCTGCGCAATGGGTGATCATTGGAAAAAACAGTACTGCAAAAATAGCATCACCTGTGAAAGACTTCAAACAAAAACTTAACTGAGAATTAATAAGAAATATAACTTAGTGGGGAAATGTTAGTGCTTAATTTCCAGGGATGGCACATCAGCTGTGGCCATTATTAGTTTCAAGTTTCCATTAAGGTTTTTTTATTATGTTGTGTTATACAGAATGCAACAGGAGGTTCTGCAACAAGCAGATTCACAGGTGAGCAGGAAAGGTATCTGGAATTGTGCCAGGGGAATCTTTGATTTTGATTGATATATACACGTCAGTGCCATCTAGGGGCGCTAGTGCTGTCTTAGCGACATATAGCGGAGCGGAGCTATGAAAGAACCCCTTACTGTTGAGGAACCCAAGATATTTAAGTAACCAGGGGCTGTCTGGAACCTTCAGGCTTCACCTGTAACTAAAATATCAGTTTTGATGGAATATGCTGACATGTATTGATTGTGTTACGGACTGCAATATGTCTTTTGAGCTGTAGATGGCAGTATAGTGCACTTTTTGTCTCTCTATGTGCACTCTTATCTATGATACAAAGAAAGTTTTCCTATATACTGTATATGTTTCCTGTACAAAGCTGTATACATACATGTAATGTTATTTTAAGCAAGTAAAACTTATTTCTGCATTCCTCAAGATCACAGTGCTTCTTCTAAACACATAACCAACAGACTTCTATGGCCATTTACAACTAAAGAATCCTGAATAATACCAAATTCAGTTAAAGTGTGATGCACACACCTCATAAAGTGAATAAATTACTTCCTTATCCTTGCCTGACTGAGCCAAATCCTGCTTCATTTCTGTCTCTCACTCTCCATCACCCTTCCCCAGACTACAGTTTACAGTGGGAGGGTTTCATCAACAGAGGCAGTGCTTCCAATCCAAAAGCAGTGGGCAGGGTTTTTTTTATACCACTGTAGTAAAAACAGGCACAACCTACATGCTGCTTTGAATTCTGGAGCATTGTTGCCAAACCATCACAGGAAACTACATTAGGTGGACTTCACTGGCAGGCTCAACAAATATGTGTGGGGCCTTGCACTTGCACTGAGAAGAAGCTGTAAGCACAGATGCACTTATAATTAGGTTTTGCAGCACATACTTTTAAAAGGAGGCCATAGTTTTACTTTAATCCTGTGCAGGGCAAAAACAAGAAGTCATTGCTGGTGGAAAGCACCACCAGCAATGACAGTCATAAGTATAGGGTCATTTATAAAAAAACAAAAAAAAACACAGCAGTAAGACAATATCACATAATCACAGGAAAAGACAAAATTATTCAGGGGACAGTTTTTAAAGTGGCTGCTGACAGGAAATTATGGAAGTTGGCTCTGAATAAATAAATAGGAAACAAATAACAAGGAGGAGAAACAGCAGCTAACCTGCTGTTTCTCCTCCTCATTATCTGTTTTCTACATGACAATATAGTAGTGTTATAGATATCTCCAAATGAGCCTGCTAAATATGATTTGTTTGAACCATCCTGTAACTATCAGTCTAATATAAAAACAAAATGTTTAAGTGAAAACTAGGGCTGGTACTGATTAAAATTTTCATGTTCAATTTAATCAAATTTTTTTTAATCAATTCATTTTGATTAATTATAACGCATACACAGATGCAACTACATTGACCTATACACATACAGCACAGCAATGAAGTAATAACATGAACTAGGATCACACTAATCCAGCACCTTATTAATCTCACGTGCCCCACTCAATATGGCCGCCGCTTGCGTGGGGCAACTCAGAATAATAACGTGCTGGATTAGTGTGATCCTAGTTCATCTTATTACTTCATTGCTGTGCTGTATGTGTATAGGTCAATGCCTTGGCTGGCGCTCGTGCAGAAAGTTTCTTGTGCAAACTCACCGGCCCAAGTGGCTCCGTCAGCTAACAAAGGGACGGGGGAGGAGTTAGCTGTCACTGACATCGACGTCACCGGAACTCCTCCCCCTTCCCTTCGTTAGCCGATGGAACCACTTGGGGAAGGGGGGAGGAGTCCGGTGACGTTGATGTCCGTGACGTCACCGGATCTCCGACGGGACTCCCGGAAGCTGGTGGAGAGGTAAGTGTTTTCATTAGCGATCAAAAGAAATTTAATCGATCAAAAAGTTTAACAATTAATCGAGAAATTAATCGTTAATTTCCGCAGCCCTAGTGAAAACTAATAGTTATTAGTGATGAGCCAAACATACTTGGAATTGACTTGGAGTGGGTTTGGAATCCTTTACCTAAGGTTAGGTGCCAAATCCAATCCCCCTTGAAGTCAGGAGGAGAACCTTAAAACATCATGAATGGCCATTGTCAAAGCTAATAGGCAAGGGATTGACAAACAAAGTTCATGGGGAGCTTGGCAGTGCCCTGGAAGATATGTACAAAACCAAACAAAATTACATTTGGCTGGTAGCTGTCATTCCTTTAAATAATATGCTTGGGGAAGCTCTGAACCTGACTGTGATGTGGCACATCCGTACAATATATACAACCTACCGTATTTTGCGGTCCATAAGACGCACCGGACCATAGGACGCAGGGAGGTCCGGCGCGCCTTATGGAGCACTCGAGACTGTAGCTTCTGTCACAGCTTCTATGACAGAAGCTGTGACAGAAGCTGCAGTTAGTGACCGCTGAGACAGGTGGCGCTGTGATTACAGCGCCACGGTCTCAGTGATGACACAGAGCAGGCGAAGAATGTCCGTTCTTCGTCTGCTCTATGGTTATCTCGATCGTCGCCGCTGCTCGGTTTTAATACGAGTGATCTGATTAGATCACTCGTATTAAACGAGCAGTGGCTCCTGCTGCTGTACTCGATCGCCGCCGCTCGGCTTTAATACGAGTGATATCGTTAGATCACTCGTATTAAACGAGCAGTGGCTCCTACTACTCGCCCGGCGCCCGAAACTGCATGTCTCGGGCGTCGGGATTCACTCCATAAGACGCAGGCACTTTTTCCCCCTCCTTTTGGGCGTCTTATGGAGCGAAAAATACGGTACTACAGCAAAACTGTCATTTACAAAGAAAACAATGCCAGCAAATTATTATTATTATTATTATTACATAGTATTAAATGACAGCTCCCAGCGGCCTTATTCTGCTATGAAAAAAAATCAGCTGAGATTTCCCTTCATTTATACCAGACCTCCCCACGCTTTGAAAAAAAAGAGGATCCCCTTGGCAAAGCACCTTGTTCCCATGTTGATGAGGACAAAATCCTTTTCCGCACAACCCTGGTCCCGTGGTTGTGGAGGTCTGCAGACAGGGGCTATCACTGTGTATACCCCACTCATTTGTTTGCTGCAAGCTTTTAGATGGGGAATGTCCTTGACTGGAAACTGAATGGGTTCAGGGATGAGTCTCTGGTAGAAAAAAAGGAGCAAAGGATTAGTCACTTGTTGCTAAAGCACTGCATAGCGGGCAGCCTTTTAGCAACCAATGATGCTAACAGTGTGCGGAGCCTGATAGGGAACTCCTGGAGACTAGTTCCCATCAGGTCCACCTCTCTTGTTGTTGACAGCAGGCAGAGGGTGGATTCCATAGCCAATAAACAGGCAGCTATTGGCTATGGAATCAGCCAGAGCATTGTGGAACTGATGGGGAACTGGTCCCTCAGCATCCCCAACTGACTCTGCTCACTGTTAGCATCACTGGTTGTTAAGATCAATGTTGGCTACACAGCCAACAGTGTCCTTAACAACCAGTGACAGTGACAGTAGCCAGAGCCTGATGGGAATGTCAAGGAACTAGTTCTTCATCAGGTCTGCTCTGTTACTGATTTACAGCTTTCAGTGGGGGGATTTAATAGCCAATAACAGGCTTTTAAGCAGTCCCACTTCCTGCTGGCAATAGCAAGAAAGGTGGACCTGGTAGGGAACTACTCCCTTGGCATCCCTATCAGACTCAAAACAGGCCTTAAAAACCAGTGATGTTGACAGTGAGCAGAGCTTGATGGGGATATCTATGGGCAATACTTAAAACATTTGGCTTTGGACCTCGGTTTATCGTCTTTAATCAATTGCTATATGTTAATCCAATTGCAAGAATCTGGGTAAATAAATCTTTGTCCTCAAATCTTCAGTTGACAAGGGGAATTAGACAGGGCTGTCCTCTACCCCCTCTTGTTCGCCTTGGCAATAGAGCCATTAGCTGACTTAATAAGGAGATCACCCAAGGTAGTGGGATTTAAGTGTGGTGAAAAGGAGGAGAAGATATCACTATATGCAGATGATGCACTGATCTTTCTAGCAGACACCTATCAATCCTTATTAGAGGCTATGTCCATGCTCTTGGAATTTGGGAAATATTCAGGGTTACGGGTAAATTGGAATAAGTCAATGCTTCTTCCGATAGATCCACGGGAAAATCCACTACCTGTCCAATAGCGTCATATACAGATCGTGGATTCTCTCATGTATTTGGGAATTCAGATTAGGGCAAATCGCATGGAATACTTGGAGGATAATATAATACTACTGGAAGCAATACAATACTTGGTGTAAGCTTCACTTGTCACCAGTTGGTAGAATTAATCTAATAAAAATTATCTGGATGCCTCAACTTTCCTATGTTTTATATAACTCCCAATGTTGGGTTACCCAAAGTATATTTAGGAGAATAAACACAACTTTTAGAGAATTGATTTGGAAAAAGAAACAATCACGCATAAAATTGGAGGTGTTACAGTACCCTAAGGGGAAGGGTGCCATGGCATTACCTAATCTGTGGATATATTTTTTGGCTGCACAGCTAAGACATTTAGTGGGTTGGGGACAAGCAGAGAAAAGTTCATGGGTCTATACTACTGTTATATATCTGTTTAACATGATTACCCATATCCAATTAACAAAGACATAACATATTTAGTATCTATATCTACTCCTCCTAACTGAATGATGTTGTGATTCATACCTAAGCCTATACATATATCCATAGCAAATACATTTGAATGTTCCTGTGAATACATTTAAATATTCAAGCGCAGCTCAAAAGAAAAAAGAAACCATCCACTCAGGAGCAAACAGGGAGTTAAAGACATCCTACTCATCCACATCATAATTTCAATGTAGATCACGGCGTGTCCAATCATTATCCAACATTAATTATCCTCTATCATCAGCCAATATGTATTTCTGCCTGTACTCAGGGCTCTATATGGCTATAGGAATTTTTATCCAACCAGATGGAGACTACTGTAGGTGATTCAAAGAAATTAGTCCGTCCATTATCAATAATGCGCAATTTAGCAAGAGTGTGGCTTTTTTGTAATTGGCACAACCATTTTTTAACCTCCTGAAATTGGGCCCTCTTTTGTTGCACTTCAAATAATTAGAGACCCTAGAAGAAAGTCCTTAAAAAGTTTCCTGGCCCTGAAGGGTGTGTAGGCACTCTATGGGCTCGTTCAATCATAAACATAGAAGACAGATTTTCTCTTCCTACTGTTTTAATTATCTACTTCTCAATAAAGGCCACAGGATTTGGTCCCTCAATATGTGCAGGAATGCCCACCATTCTAATATTATGTAAATTAGCTGGAATTCAAGCTCATTATTGGTAATTCTAATTCAATTAACAATGGTTAATATGACAGAAAACAACACATTATGCAAAATAAAAAGAGAATGGGATTTATGTATGATTATAATGATTACATTTACCCAGCTAAATGACTTACCATGTACTATAGATTCATTTTTCTAGATTGCTCACAAATGCTAAGTACAAGTTCTAAAGGTAAGATTTTATTTTTGAAGCCAAATTACTGAAAGTGGACAGATGGCAGGTTCAGCCTCAGCTTAGCACATGCTGCTTACTTTCTGCTGCTACCAACTTAGTGTGAAATTCACAGCATTACTTGAATCATTCAATATTGCTTTGAAGAAAATGTTTAAATATCTGGATTTGTGCCATTTTGCTGCTTGATTTTTTTCAAGTCCTAAAAATACACAGCAAAAAACATCACATTAAATTGCTTAAATTGTTATTGCGTGCTTTGCTATTTTTGCTTGGTAGAAACTGATTTTGATATATTATCAAAATATGATTGACTTTCAAAGACATTTTTTAAAATGTATGTTTTTTTTTAGTATTGCTCTTTAATTATATCCAGTTTATACTAATTCATTCCTATGGGCAACTCTGCAGGACTGCTAGAGTCTGCCATGAGTATGACTCACCATAACAATTTCTGGGACTATAGCATGCACACATAGGCTAAAGAGAAGCCAATGAGGAAGTTTTTAGAAGGTAAACTGGGTAACATTCAGCAAGGCTGCACAGTCAAGATCACTAGATTTAGAACAAAGGTGAGTATCGGACCAGTTAGGCTGCACTCAGGGAGTAGCTGCATTCAATAAAGTGATAATAAAATCAAAAGGGTTTTAAGCTATATCAAATGCTGGGTAAATCACTTACAATGGATGCTGCTCATTGATGTTTATTGGTTTTAGCTTTCTGCAAAAAGTATTGCAGCTCACTTATTTCTCCTCTCTTGCTAATGCAATAGAGTAAATTAATTATAAGTTATTAATTTGCTGGCATTGGACCCTTGCAAAATTACACTCATTACATATAGATAATTCTCTACTTTGTTGGAGGGGTTGTAATCCAGTGGGCACACATGCTCATATTTGGTGGTTCTGCCCTATAATTCAACACTACTGGCAATTGGTCGTAGATCTAATAGAAAAAATCCAGGGGAATTTGACCCTTGGGTTCCTTTGTTTCATCGTATAGATTAATCAAAAGGCCGTTATGAAAAAAATCCATAATTAAATGTCATCTTATTAATGGAGCACCTCCACTCTCTTCCTGAAGAAGCACGGCTAAAATGGGAAAACCGTGGAATTTCAAGCCACTCATACATAGGATACAACTTTCAATTAGATAATATTTCACCATGATCATGTAAACTCTTGATTTATCCATATGAGTCTATAGATGTTATGAGTGGCATTGGAAGGTGATATATTAGAAAGGGGTCTAGTTTAGACCATGTTTAAAGCTATGTGAGCGATACCCAATGAATTTTTCATTATTGGTTCATGTTTATATTTATGTAATTTTATTTGTACATTTCAGTAAACGTTGATTTTATTAATGTGTTAGGGTTTTGGCTATGTCCATGGCACCTTAAAAGCCCTTATAATGACTTATTAATTTTGGGAATAACAAATGCAGAAACGCGTGAAAATGTGTATTTGTTATTTCAAACAAAAAACTAAAATCAAACTTTATTAAATAAATTATTCTCATTACACACTTGACATTCTACAAGATAGCATTTTTTCACAGAGAGTGCAGAAAGAAGCACGATTTGCAGACTGTGGAAGTTCATAAATGAATCGCCAACCTGCATGTGGTCACCATAAATAGCTGTCATTGTGATGAAATGATTGGAAATCAGGCTGATTGGTCTAAAAACTAGCAGCACACACAGGTGCACCCTGCTAGTTCACAGGTGGAACAAATATAATATTCTCTCAGGACAGGCAACTGTATCTGAGAAAGTTAATCTACAGATTGTAGTCATGAAGAGTTAAAATGTAGGTATAGTCATTTTTGCTCCTTTATATTTTGTTACATAGTTACACAGTTGTTAAGGTTGAATAAAGACACAGGTCTATCAAGTGCAACCTTTGGGTTGTGTGTGTTTGTGTGTTTGTTACATTTCTTCCTTTTTATTTTAGCAGGACTATTTACTTACCCATTTTTATCTGTCATAAAATACAACATTATTTATCTCACTTTAAAATAAAACTCCCTTAATGTGATTTTTTGTGGTAAATAATTACTCTATTGTGTAAGCTTTTGATTACTATTTTCTACTAGCTATAATTTTAAAATAAACAAAAAGTGTATCCAGTATGATGACCAAATTCATAAACCAGCTAAAATGTAAATTACAACAAAATGTAACTTTATTCACATACATGGAGAAACAATAACTTGAGTTGAAAAACCTCTATAAAGAGGATGAAAAATGAAAGATGTTTGTGCATTCCATTTATTAATGTTATGTGAAATGTTTCTTAAAATTCATCAGTTTTTGTCTCAAGAGCATAATAGCATTAAAAACACCTGAATTATTATCACAGAGTGTACCGCTTGAAAAGAAGCCTTACATTAAAATCAAGACCAGATGTAATAAATGTACTTTAAAAAATGACATTTGCTCAAGTTAGGCAGTACTGCAAAATGAAAAGTGTAGCAAGATAAAAGCTTTCCCAAATGTGTCAATTCTTAGAGAACCTATTCTGTATTTCTCCTGAATGCAACAATGCACCCCATTATTCTGCTAATGGAATCAAATTAATGGAAATAGTACATTAAAAAGGTTTCAGTTAAGTGACTACAATCCATAAAACTGAATGTTTTTATATTAAAATTGGCTATATGCTTAATTTCAACACACAATCCTTGATGAGGCATCGATCATTCGATGTTTTAATACTGACAGTCATCTCATAGAAATTAAGGATAGGAATTTTATTGCAAATGCATGGAATCCCATTTACATTATGTAGCCCTTCCAAAAACTGAATTTTCATAAAACAGCCTAAAAACATTTCCTTTCAAAGTGAATTTTTGCTTAGTAATTGAGGTGAAGTAGGGCTAACTTTAAACACACAGTCATGTGCAAGCAAAAACCCTTTTTTTATATTTTTCTTTCACATAATTGAATATTCCTTGCATTATGTATTTTCACTTTGTTGACTTTGCCTCATTTAGTAAAGTGAGACTAAACTCAGGAGTTAAATCTTTTAAAATGCATTCAAATACCTTAACTGTTTACAAAAATGTAGCTGGGAGCGGTGGCTACTTTGCAACACACACAGAGACCATGGGGAACAAAAGTACTCACCCTCCAGAAGGAAGGACAGTGTCAGCACACATTTAGACATTTTTTGAGGATCTACAGCTGAGTGATACACAAATAAGATACATTTTTGTTATTAGTTAAGGTACTTGAATGCATTTTTAAGATTTAACTGAGATTAAAAGTAAACATGCTCTAAATCAGTTAATAAGTTAAATCCTAGTTACACTGTTTATGTGTATGTTACCTATTGAGCCACATACAGTATATGGGTTTAATACCATTAGTTTACTAGTATTTGTATTATTGTCTGTATATTTTTCCATAATCGATATTATTTCACTGATTTCAAATGTTTCAATTTATACTATACATGTTATTAAATTCAACAATAGCATCAATCTCTAGGATACATATAAATGATCTTTGCATAATAGAATCAGCTGATTAACAACATTTGATATGTTTATTTACTTTGAAGTTTTTCAGCAGTTATCATGGTATAAAATCATAAAATTTTACCATATAAAGTTTAAAAACATGAAAAGCAATCAAAAGTTCCCAACCTCTTAATACATGCAGTTACATGCACCTAACAAAAACAATAGCAAGCTGAGCCACTCAGGCCCAACAGATTCTTTCCACAATGATTTACCATCCTTCAAAATGTTGCAAATTATTCTGTATATATATGTATATGTAGTAGATGTAGTTATAGTAGTTATGTAGTTTAGGCTAATCTTTTATATTACCATGAACGGGTTATATATTCTGTAATGTCATGCTGAATAGACATAAGACATTAACATGTATCCTTGTATCTTTGTTCAATAAAGGGTTCTTAATTCCTAAATGCTAACTTTTAAGTGGATTGTCGATTCTTAACTCTTTTTAAAAGAGGCTGTATGTTTTCTGCCAAGAGAAGGTTACTGTACATTTCCTGTAGGATAAATAAAAATGATCCTGGTAATGTAGAATCAATACAATTAAGATACTACTGCATTCCAGCAAATTATCTTAGATGCAAACAATAACAAACACATATTTCTTACTTTTTAAGATGGTATTGCCCTTTGAGAGAACCAACAAAAAAAATCATCAAATAAAAAATAAGAAGGTTAATGAGTGGCTTGTGCTTGGAATTTTAGCACAAATATGTAATGATGACAATGCCTAGGCATGCAGAAACCTATAAAATATTCTTATAGCCTTCAGTTTGTGGTTTAACCATATTAGCTTGGATGTAAATATTTTATTTTTTGATTAAGCATATTGACAATAGGAGAAATGCGGTAAATTAAATTATCCAAGATATCTATAATGACAAGGAACAAATGTCTTTTCAGATAGCAAACAGAAATGAACAAATATTGCATATTACAAATTATGTAGAGATTTTGTAAAGCAGGGCTTTGTCTGCATTTATTCTGTAATTGAAATAATATTATGAATCTGAATTTAAAGGAACATTGAAGAAGGAAAACATGTAGGCTGCCATTGAATTTGCTAATTGCTTGCCTGCTTTGCTGATTATATGGCAATAAAGTTCAACACTTTTGCCCCAACAACAAGAACAAAATAGAAAACCAAAAATTTGACTTTTCTTTGACTATAATTGCTGCATGATTTTTCCTAGTCAGAGACCTAGGGGGCTATTCACAAAGTGAAGTGAGCTTAACGACGTTCGGCTATTCACTTCAGCCTTGTACAGCTGATTTCATCCGTACATCGGGTACATTCTCATAGGGGCCGAACGGTAGTGAGTTAATAGCTGAATGCCGCCGAGTGGCATTCGGCTCGGCTATTCTGCTTGCTACCTCCGAGGTAGCGAGCAGATTAGAAAAAAACCTAAATAAATCAAAAAATACATGTAAATTGTTTTTTAAATGAATGTAAATAAATTGGGAAAATTAAAAAAAAAGTGAAGTAAATAATAAAAAAATTTAAAGAAAAGGAAAAAAATACAGCATGGGGTCCCCCTCCCAAACCATACCAGACCCTTTAAGTCTGGTAGGAATTTTTGGAGGGACCCCAAGTTAGAATTTGAAAAAAAAAATCATAGGATGCCCTTAAGGTCTGGTAGGGATTTTAAGGAGGAACCCTCCCCCCTAAAATTCCAAACCAGACCCTAGATCCGAGCACAGGCCTGGCAAGGCAGGAAAGGGGGGCGAGCGAGCCCCCCCTCCCTGCCATTCCAGGCCACATACCTTTACCACAGGGAGGGTGGGCCTCCCCTTGTGAATGAGTAAATGATGACAACGACTCGGCAAAATAAAAACAATAAATAAATTAAAAATAATTTTTAAAAAGAAGTATGGCGACCCGACCACATGCGACAAACTCGTAGATAATGTAGAATCTGACAGATGCCGGGAAAATATAAACAATCGGGCAGAGCTAGCGGTGACATCACCGCTAACTCCACCCAACTGTTTACTATTGGCCGACACCTGCCAGAGTCTTCTAGCAAGTCCCAAGCAAAAAAACACTGATCTGTTATTACAACTGGGCGGAGCGAGCTGTGAGATTACGTCTGGCGCCACACAGCTGTCATTTGCGTGGAGAACGGTCGGCCCTTCGGCCAACCTTTCTCCATGCTTCATCTGTCACTACGGCTCAGCCAAGCCGAAGCATATGCGTTCGGTTCAGCAGACTCCAGGCAAAAATTTGCCAGAAAGAACAGCATGGGTGCCATTTAAAATTCTCTTTGGAATGTGGGTATGAAGTCCTCGTTCCCATCAACATGGGGCCATGGTGCCTTGTCAAGGGGGAGACTTTTTCATGATCTGGAAGCCTCCTTTAACACATGAGGCCCCCAAATATTCACTTCCCTTACATGGATAAGTAAGGGGCACATAGTAGTACACCTGGTCACGCATTAACTGAAAAAAGGTGCTATCACAATCCTGCTCGCATTGGACGTCAACAAACTGTCCAGAAAGCTGACCATATATAGTCAATTACATCACTTAGGATTCCCTCTGCCCTTGTTTACAGTTTTATTTAAGTTGTTGGACAGGGAGATTATTGCATGCTAGGATGATGGTAGCTGCCTGCACCATTACAACCAATGAGTATTAGTTGTTAGGATGCAGACATCCCAAGCTGCACGTGCCATTGGTTGTTGTGGTGCCGGAGCCAGCCAACATCCTAGTAACCAATGACAGGTGTTTCTCCCGGCATGGCCTGTAGTGGGTAGTTGTTATTTAGTAGTGGCAATGATACCACTACTAAATAAATTACTTCTGGCTGCAGCAGCTGGGGGTTTGGTGGGTGGACAAATTTGCCATTTAGCCCACCTGTTCAGCAAAGTGCAAACAGCTTGAGTTTAGGTCAAACTAATGGTCGACCTGAACCCAAACCTCATCCCTACAAAGAGATAAGAGGCAGGTTTATCTTGGGTACTACTTATGACGATAATGAGGTTTGGGTACCCCAATACTAATTATGAAATGCCTTATCCCCTTGGTGCTGGAATAAGCAGCTTCTGGATATGATCAAATCACATATGGATTAAACATACATGTTTATGGTTAAAGTATCTTCAAAAGAAAATCCTTTACATTCCACAGTGTGAAAAATACCCGAGTTCTTTGTTCAGGCATGGCTGTTTTATTGGTCTTAATTATAAAACCCTATTAAGAAGTTTTAAAGTGCTAATAGCCAGCACACTTGACAGACTCAGTTAATCAACAAAGATGGCCTGCATTGATAACAAGCATCTAAAAAATGCAAACCAGAGCGCATACACTTTACCATTTAAAAGTTAATGTGCTGGGAAGAAAAAAGAAAAAGGACTTACAAGCTGTTGGTGAGGACGAAATGGCATGCAGCCTGAATCGAGGAACAGTGTCCTATGTAAATCTGCCTGGTGCCTTGAGCTGCTCACATATCATTTGCCCACCAGATTTAATCTAAAACACCCCCACCCTTTCGAGAGCGCTGTACATACTTTTTTGTTAAATTGATAACAAGCAAATGACCCTCAATTTACCCTGCCAGTAACATTAATTTCAAAAATTCACTAAGTTTTCATAACTTTGGACCTGGGGATGATACATTAATAATGACAACATATATAGATGTCTGATAATAATTATCATAGATGTGCCAAACACTCTGGACATAGGAGGCCCAGAGGCCTAAGGACACACATTACCCCTTCTGAGGGAGGCATTCATCACAGGTATGTCAAGTCTGGTATCTATACAAAGCTAATTTCATAATATGCAATAATCTATTGTTTATCAAGTGATACCATGTGGTTATATAAAAATATGGTTATTTTTGTGAAACTGACAGTTTGGGAGGTTTACGCGAGAAGATCATTTAGCACTTGATCCCTCCTGCTTCACCTCCCTGGGCATTTCTGATTGAGTGGGGGCTGGCTCAGTAATACTCCCCCCCAGAGGGCCCACAAAATGCTGCTGTACAAGGCAGCAGCAGACTCTCATGTACCATCAAGAAAAGCTTGTTTACCATCAAGAAAAAGCTCTTGTTTACATCAAGAAGAGAACACCCTGCCAAGCTTTACTTCAGAGAGACAATCCCAGATTTTTGTTTCATTAACTGGACTCTGCTGAAACCCATAGAATCCAGGACTTTGCTATATACTGTTATTCTTCTTCCCCTTTTGTTTTACTGTTGTATTATTTGTCTCTCTTTTATGTAACATATTTTATGTATATTTTTCACATTTCTTTTATTAAAAATAAACTTTTAAAATTGTTCTTTACGGTCTAACTTGAAGTATCCTTGCCTCTGTAAAAAAGACTACTATATTGTAAAGAGACAGAGGGCATCACAGGCATTGCTTACAGTTTTTATTAATCAGAGCATTTGCTGTAAATTATGTGTGTTACTGTTAAAACACGTGGTGGCAGCTATTATTCTGTGTAAAGGGTTAAATGTGGAGTTAACCAACTCTAGTGAATATTGTTCTCAGTCTGCTGGCTGCTGGCCTTAGATTGTTGTCCCGCAAGCTGGAAAATCTGTGCACAGGGTCACACAGAGTGGTATTATCACATTTTAGTGACAGCATGGTAGGATCAAAACTGTGTATCATCACATATCGGTGAAAGTACACTGGGAGAGACCCTGCCATTACTGTCACATTATTCATGTAAGTTTACATTTACAGGACATAAATAAAAGAGCAATAATTATAGGTCCCCTGTGATAATCTCCTTTATAAAATATGTCATTCACAAAAATTCAGTTCAAATAACTGCTTGAAAAATTGATAAAAAACAGTAACACTGTCAATAAAGCATGAGCTCAGTGTTAAAAGTATGTGTTTGCATAGAAACACTGGTATAATAATTACTCTCACACTAAAAAAAATGCCATTGTCACTGTGCATTATATTATCTGCCACAAGCTATTTACTCTGTGACCAAGCATCCTTTTATGCTTTACCAACACATGTTCCACTTTAAAAAAACTCAAGGCCCCTAGGTAAACATGTATATATTTGTATTAGGATACATTCAGTCAAGTGTTTACCTACAGTTCCCATTTTTCTTAATTTTTAGGGAAACACATAGCACAACACACTACATTTCATGCAAAAAAAAAATATTACTATAGTGGTCTGAAACCTGGGGTAGCTTGACACATGTCAGGTATTACCTTAGAAGCTGCTTTAAACAAGGTGGATCATCAATACGCTTCCCAAGTTGCAATATCAATAAATCAGTGCAAGGATCATAATTTGATTGATGGAGAGGATTCTCCATCAGGCAATAAGTTATTCTGAATCCAAACCTGATCATGAGATTATTAACTTTTCCAGGTTTGAATAAATAAGCAAAATGTGTGGGGCTTCTGTTTGTTGGAGCCTGGTTGTTATGGGGCATACCTGAGGTTTGTTGCATTAACATGTATTGTTATATTTAGTCTCACAATAATCTGGCTTTATGATTTTATGTTGGCATAAAGCAGACTCATTCATTTATTTCAGAATGTTTCCCCAACTTGGGGTAACGTGTGCAGCCAATCTGCCATGAAAAAATCAACAAAATAACATTTTAGTAATTTGCCAATTAATGTGGCAGAAATTCACCAGCATAACATGTTTTGACACCACTGTTCACCATAAGCATTTTCTATCCCCTTAGTTGCCAATCTGCAGGCCTTTGGTGTTTAAAGTACGACCCTCAAGCCATCAGTCAGTAGCGAGGGCATTGATTTGTAAAGGCGCCTTTATTAATAGTAATCTTTAGTAGTTCATTGTAGCATGTCCCTAGTCGATTATTGTATCCTACAGCATGACTTTAGTCTTCAACCACTCACAGTCTTTGACCATTTACCCTAGTAAAACTCCAGTCCATGGCAGTTTTCTGTAGCATTGCATATAATGATAATTATATGCAGCCCTTTAACCCTATATATTGTAAGTTGACAATCACTGTGCTAGCCTGTTATTTGTTAGGTTCTTGATAGATATCAGACTTAGCCAAAGCCACATTCTGTGAGAGGTAATCAAATTCCTACATAGACCACATGGATATTTTCCTCATACAAAGCAGTAAAGCATTAAATCAAAGCAACTAGAAGAGGTGTAAAAAATGTTGAAAAGGTGAAATATGTGGACGGTTGTACTGTCTCAATCTTGATGTGATCCTAACCCATAACACAAACATATCACAAACACTTACAGGGTTATTCATGAAGGAGCCGAAGGATCCAGCCGCAGCTTCTGCTGATCCTTCAGCTCTCTTCGGCCGCCGGAGCTTTTCGGTTCAGTCGAACCCGAAGGGCTGCTGTATGGGCTATTGTGAATAGCCCGTACAGCAGCCCTTCGGTTCGACAGCAGCTGAAGGCGGCCAAGTGGGTCAGTCGAGCCGAAGGCATATGCTTCGGCTCGACTGAGCCAAAGTGACAGGCAAAGCGGGGTGAACGGCCTGCCAAAGGCCGTCTGTAAGCCCCGCAAATGACAGCTGGGCACAGCCAGCCATGATCTCACGGCTGGCTCCGTCCAGTTGTAAGAACAGATCAGCATCCACAAGTGACCTGGGGATGCTGATCTGTCATTAAACAATAACAACTAGGCGGAACCGGACGTGACGTGCCTATCTCCGCCCAGTTGTTGTTCATTGGCCGGGAACTGCTAGAAGGCTCTAGCAGGTGCCGGCCAATAGGAAACAGTTGGGTGGAGCTAGCTGCTAGCTCTGCACAATTTTTTTTATTATTATTTTTTTTCTTTTTTAAAATGGAGTTTCCCCATGGAGTTTAATTTATTTTTTAATTTTACTATTTGTTTACATTTTAAGAATATTTTTTCAACCTTTTTTTTAAACTCTTTTCACTGATTTTCTATTCTCTATACTCTATACCTCCACGGTACCGAGCAGAATAGCTAAGCCGAACGCCGGCTATTCACTCACTGCCATTCGGCCACTATGAGAATAGGGATGAACGGCAGCGAGTGAACTGCCGGAGCTTTCCAACATCTGGATCGGCTGAGTCGAAGTGCAGCCGAAGGCAGCCGATGTACGGCAGCTGATGTACGCCAGCTGGGTTATTCACTCGGCAGCCTTCGGCAGCTTTGTGAATGACCACCTTAGTGTAAGCAATATTTGTCCATTTGTGGCATGCTGTCCCTTTATTCTATCGTACTAATCAAATACAGGCTCTCCATAAAGCTCCAGATGTTGTAAACACCAGCAAAAAGAGTGGACAAAAATAATGAATGTGTGACATTTATCATGACACTCTGTTAAATACACAATCGTTGTTCTCTTTTTTTTGAAACTATCACATAACACTGTGTCACTGATCATGAATTACACTAAACTGATATGTACATGTCATTTCAGATCTTATCTGAAATGCCAAACAGAAAATGGGAAATGGACTACAAAGATATAGGAAAGTGATCAGTAGTCCAAGGGACACCTTGATTTTTGATAATCTGGGGTTGGTGAGTCTTTAAGATCTGGTCAAGGATTTGACAGTTTGGCCAGTCTGCACATCATTAATGTCTATACTACATAAGGCCTGGATCACACCTTGATAAAGGGTGGCCTTGTCCATGTGAAAGTGTAGGTTTCTGACTTTGGTACTATTAACATACTGTTCACATGACCTTTTCATTAGAAACTTTACTTTGAACTTCCATCTTCCATCTAATTCAAAGCAGAGAAAAATATAATGATAGAATGTATTACCTGAAGCATCTCATTGACCTAAAATGGCAGATTTTGTCAAAGTCGATGGTTGCATAGGGAGCAGTCTGGTAATAAATAGGTTGTAAAAC
Organism: Nanorana parkeri; assembly: GCF_000935625.1. Classification (NCBI taxonomy): domain Eukaryota; kingdom Metazoa; phylum Chordata; class Amphibia; order Anura; family Dicroglossidae; genus Nanorana; species Nanorana parkeri. Next base: position 504,604 of record NW_017307098.1, read on the forward strand.
CAAGTAAACAGGTAATTTAAATAGTTCAATTAGGCTTGCAAATTAAAAAGTGTAATGTCCCTAATCCCAAATGGACACAGTAAAGCTGTCTGTGATAGCATAGTCTCCAGCCCAAGGCAGGACCTATTGCTTTGAGTAAAAGAAGGTAATTCTGTTGGAAGAAAACTTTTAGAAACTATGCAGGGCAGTCTTAACATTATAGGGTTTGTGGTGGACTCAAAACAGGTCCAACCTTAGCCTTTTTAGTAAAATCCTGAAAATGTTTGTCTAGATGATCCTGAAAATGTTTGCCTAGATAAGGAAAAACAACTTTCATTTTTTCAAAGAAATATCTATCAAAACATTGTGGTTTTATATATTGGTACCAGGTAAATCAATGTCTTTTGTCCACTTTTTATTATAATTGACACAGTTGTTGTTAACAAACTTATTAATTGCTTCATATATTCCAAGATAGGGGCTCTTAATGAATAAGACGTAGGGACCAGGAGTGGGCGGAGTGAGCAGCACATCTTTAGAGCTCATGCACTAGCCTGGGGAAAATACCACCAGATCAGCACACTTATTGATCCTTCTCCCCTGCTAATGGGCCAGCAGGATTGGGGTACTGCCGTCAATCATTCAGATGCCCGGACGGCCCCATCAAAGAGATAATTCAGCCTTTTCCCCATGGAGTTTCAAGTGACAGAGCAGACCAAGATGGCTGCTCTCCCATACAGCAACAGTATGTCTCCATCACAAGAAGCACAGAAAGATTCTGCTCTGACCCAACACCTTCACCTTTTATGGACAATGTAGTCTCTATACCTCCTCACTCTCCATCACATTTCCCGGAGGGTACAACTACTGATTGGGACTGGAAAGAATGTATTAGAGCAGTGGTTCTCAACCTATGTAACCAAAGGACCTACTTTTGTCCTTGGTCATTAAGTCACAACCCAAAAATAATTTAATTTCTGAAACATTATCATTTATTCCACAAAACAACTTGTGCAGTATTTCACATTGTATATATGCACATTTGAAACAGTTTCTTTGGTGTGGCAGTGTAATTATAATAACACTGCCACACCAGTGAAGCTGGGGATAGTGGGGTTACAAAGTGGGTGCAGTGTTGGTGGTGTGAGTATGGGCACAGTGGGTGGGCACACAAAGTGCGTGGGCACTGTGGGTGCACAGAGTGTGTGGGTGATGAGAGTGTGTGGGCATTGTGGGTGCAGAGATTGTGGGTGCACAGTCTGTGAGCGCTGTTGGTGCAGAGAGTGGACGATGTGGGCATATAGTGTGTGTGTGGGCACTGCGGGTGCAGAGAGTGAGTGGGCGCACATTGTGTGTGTGGGCACTGTGGGTGCAGAGTATGTGGGTGTTGGTGAAGAGATTGTGCGGGCGCTGTGGATGCACAGCGTGTGTGGGTGCTGTGGATGCAAAGCATGTGTGGGCGCTGTGAGTGCACAGTGTGTGGGGGTGCTGTGGGTGAAGAGAGTGTATGGGTGCAGAGCATGTGTGGGTGCTGTAGGTGCAGAACGTGTGTAGGTACTGTGGGTGCAGAGCATGTGTGGGCACTGTGGGTGCACAGCGTTTTGGGGCACTGTGGGTGCAAAGCATTTGTGGGCACTGTTGGTACAAAGCCCGTGTGGGCGCAGTGGGGATGATAGCCCATGTGGGCACTTTGGGTGCAGGGCGTTAATGGGTGCTTTGGGTGAAGAGAGAGTGTGGGCACTGTGGGTGCACAGTGTCTGTGTGGGGGCACTGTGGGTGCAGAGCTCATGAGGGCACTGTGGGTGCAGAGCATGTGTGGGTGCTGTGGGTGAAGAGTATGTAGGTTCTGTGGCTGCAGAGTGTGTATGGGCACTGTGGGTGAAGAGATCATGGGCGTTGTGGGTGCACAGTGTGTGTGGGCGCAGTGGGTGCAGAGCACATGTGGGTGCTGTGGGTGCAGAGCATGTGTGGGCGCTGTGGGTGAAGAGTGTGTGCGCTTTGGGTGAAGAGTGTGTGGGCGCTGTGGGTGAAGAGTGTGTGGGCGCTGTGGGTGAAGAGTGTGTATGGGCTCTGTGGGTGAAGAGAGCATGGGCGTTGTGGGGCACAGTGTGTGTGGACACTCTCTGCTTCCTATACTTGCATATTAATGAACCATGATGTGGTTTGCATATGAATGAACTACCTCTGCATTCATATGCAAAGCACGTCGTGGCTCATTAATATGCAAATCCAACAATTTCCATATGAATAAGCAGTGGGCAGTGCTAATGGCTCCTACGGCTGGGCGGATGTCAGGAGAGTAGAGCCTGCTGCCTGAACAACAGAAACAAGCATTCTGGAAGGCCCTGTCAGCAGAGGAGAACAAGCTCCAACCATCTCCTTCTCCTCACCCCCCTCCTTCCCCTCACCCCAGCAGCCTTGGTGCAGAGGAAAAAAAAAGAAATAATGTATATTAAAATGACAATTACCACTCTAGCCACCCCTCCTTCTCTCCTTGCGTGCAACCTGCCAATGCTGCAGTTCTGCCTCCTGAAAGAGTAAAAAAAAATCTTCCTGTCACTACACAGGAAGGTACCAAATAGTTGTTTCTGTATAGGGGAGGCCTGGGCCATACCAAGGAGTTGCGATTATTACACTATAGAGCAAAAAGTCCCAAGGACTGAGCCCCCCAGGCTGCATATTGCATATTGCATATTCATCGGCAATACCACTCTGATGACGACCCTGGGGGTCCCCTCACCAAGAACATCCCAAACCCTCTCTGCCCAAAGAAGAATGGAACGTGCAGACAGGTGGTAACCCTCCACTAGGCAACCCACTGAACAGAGGGCTGCACTTTTGGGTCAAGACCCACTAGTTAAGAACCAGGGTATTAGAGCACTCTACATGAGATTTGAGATGGAGAAATATATCCAGAGGGTAGAGTCTGAATACAATGTAGACATTCAAACTCTCAAAGCTGATATTCAGGCTATGCATACTTCAGCTTTGGAAACATTTTGTACCAACAACCAGACTGTTAATGCAGTGCTTAGGTCTTCATGAATCTCATTCCTCAACCTATTTCCACTAAATTGCAAAAATAAAAATGGAAATAGTAACAACAATATTAGTATCATGGGATCGCCAGAGGCAATGGGCACTGCTGACTTGCTATCAACAGTTACATATCTATTTGTCACACTGCTTAATTACCTAGAGCACAAAGACATGGAATTGGACAGGAGCCACAGAGTCTTGGACCCAGAAGCCCTGACCCCACTCACCCATGATATGTGATATGCCCAATGCATTTCTCCACTTTTAAGGAAGCCATTATGCAAAAGTAAAGGGCCACATGCGCCACTGATTTTGTGTTCTGTGATTCTGTTGTGTATTTTATAGTCCTGCCATTTGAAGTTATCTTTATTACAACTGTAAAGTGTATTCATGATCCAGTGGCTCCAGGAGCCTAGGATGCGTTATCTATTCTGTAATTTATTTTTCTCCTAGGAAACCCTGCTTCTGTGACCTATACATTATAGGTAACCTGACTCACAGCTTAACTACTGTCATCTTAATACACTCATTGGCCCTCTTTCCCCCCTTCTCTTCTGACCATGACCAGCACAATCATGTCCCTCTCAGAGTTAAAAATGTGCTCATATACTGGCAAGGGACTCAATAATCCCCCTAAACAAGGCCAGATTTGGTACTACATACATAAGTCTAAAACCAGTACAATCCTAATTTAAGAGACTGACTTTCATACTGGGCACACTCCTACTTACCACCACAGATATTTTTCACGAGTGTTTCACAATATTTATCAAAAGCAGAAGTCAAAGGGCATTTCAATAGTCATCCATAACAGTCTTCTAGCAATACATAGTAAATAATGGGTAGATCCCCAAAGTAGATATTTGTTTCTGAAGCTCTCAATATGGGGTAAACTATTCACTACTGCAATTCTTTATCTGTCCAACATGAACCAGATCTTTGTGGTCCTTCAATACCTAACCATTCTGTATGAATTTGCAGAGGGCAATATTATATTGTGAGGAGATTTCAATCTCGCCCTGGACTCAAGTTAGACACTTCTACAAAACAATCTGCCCTTTCATATACCTGATTGAGAGTCCTCAAGAAACAAAATGTTCCACCACCATATGGTGGATGTCTGGAGGATCTTTTTTTCACTTCCACGCATAATTTGTAAACCTATCTCAACTATTTTTTCATAGCCCACCAGCTCCTGGAATGCAAACTTGTACGTAACACTTGCAACAAGATTTACAGGTCTATTTACTAAAGTGTGAAGAGTTTGGAGAAGGCAATAGAAGTGAACAATCTAGGCCAAAATAGCTGATTTGGGAAAATTGTCAAATTCAGCTCACTTTACAGTTCAGCTGTGTTATCCTAGATTGCTCACTTCTCCTGCTTTCTCCAAACTTTTCACCCCTAAGTGAACAGACCAGTAAGTCTTATTATGCTCCAATTTTTCTTACACTGAGGATCCCCCATGTCCCACATAGGGAATGGACTTGGTGTCTTAATGACTCCCTGATGGAGAATGAGACCTGTTCCCAGAAAGTAACAGAAAAAATCCAAGGTTTTTTAGCAGCTTATGCCAATGACCCCACCCCACTCCTCTACCAGTGGGAGACCCACAAGGTGGTCCTCAGGGGCACCTTTTTCCCACAAGGTTCTAGATTAAAATATGAACGGTCTAAAGTCATCCAAGACAACAGCTGCGAAACTAACCATAAATGCACTTCTTTGCCTATGGTCTTACTCGATATTTCAGCTAAACTCCTCATGCTTTTTGACACATCCAGGGTAAAGCTAGCTGAAAAACTAGTCCTAACCAGGTATGAATCTAGTAATAAATGTGGTAGCCAAGACATTTCACTTCAGAACCACACTATAACCACATTTATATCTCTTAGATCAAAACACTAAATATAATATTCCATTTGTCTTTCTCAGTAGTCTAATCATTAATGACTATTACACTAGATTATCTCCCTGATCCCAGCTTGTTATCCTCTGCAGAAGACCTAGAACTGAGGATCACAAACTATGTGGTGAATACCCCCACCCACCATCCCCAAGACCACCAAAACCTCCCTAGAACCCCCTTCACAGAACAGGAATTGTCTGCCAATTGAGACCACCCCTACAGGTAAAAGCCTAGGCCCAGACAGATTTACTCCTAAATTTTATATTTTATAAAATGTATTGTGAACTCCTTATCCCCTTCCTCAGAAAGATGTTTAACTCAATATTCCAGGGTTTTGACTCTCCACTGACAGGCATTCAAAGCCCATAAGTCCCTAATCTCTAAACCAGATAAGGGCATCACCCTTCGTTATAGCTTCCAGCCTACTTCCTTAATAGCAGTAGACCTTAAAATATATTCTAAAATGACTCCAATGCCTCCTCCCACACATTATACATCAGGATCAGGTAGGGTTTATAAAAGGTCATGAAGCAAGAGACAGTGCAATTAAGACTTTGTTGTTGATGCAACATGCTCAGATTTCAAAACGTCCCATGTGCTTTCTGTTGGTCAATGCAGAAAAGAACTTCGATAGGGTGAATTGGTTTTTCCCGAAACATGCCCTACTCCAATTAAGTGAGAGCACCAATATGATCACAAACATTTTGGCCCTTTATTCTTCGCCATCACCCGGGGTTCATGTCAAGGGATCTCTATTCCCTAGGTTCCTAAAACCGAGAACAGTAGTTGCCAGGGATGCCCCTTATCTCCTCTTCAATATGTGCTCCGGATGGAGTATTTGGCAGTGGTGCTGAGGCAAAGCCCGAACATATCTGGCTTACAAGTTTTACAGGAAATTAGAGAGTTTACAGGGAATTAGAATCTCTCTACTGGAGCCCAGGGTAAAAGTTAAAACAGTAGCTCTAATCCTTGCAGTGTAATTGCCACTCCATATCTCCCGTTTAAAAAAAAAAGTTACCATTTGCTCACATGATACTTGAAAGAAGATGTTATGTCAACTCTAATTGGCTAATCCCCCCAAACATTTTCATTCTTAATAGAATGAGCTACTTTTGGTCTTCAGGAGGAAAACAACTCCCTTCATACATTTTCTAAATTGATAAAAATAAACAATGAAAATATATGTTTTTGAAAGCATTCTTACTTTACAGCATTTTTAGCATATAACCCATCTTATGTTTGAATCAATCTCTTTTCTCCTTTTTTTTGTGTACAGAGATAAATATTCAAAAATATAAAAGCAACACTCGTAAATATGTTCATTAAAAAATAACACAATGTCATACTGTTAATCTGTTAGTTAGCATAAACATAGATGAGGACTTTGCTTTGCAAACGCATCCCTTCTGGCAATGGTGTGGCCTAGTCACATAAATGGGAGTTTTAATCATGTCATATAAAAGTATTGTTTGTTTATATGGGGTTCTTAGCTAGTCCTATGATGTTCTTATGGTGTAAATAGAGCATGAATTAACTTCAGCCATGTAACTTGGCACAATTTGGATTAAAATGCTTTTCTGACAAAATGATTGACTTGCATGACTGGAGATGCTTCACAGAACCATTTCCAATTATTCTTTGCTACCCAGTCTGTGCCATTAGGAAGGAAAAACAGATGGCACTTTCAGTTTTTGTAATGTATAATGATGTGCTGCTTGCTTGTTGCATACAGTGAAAACTATGAAAATATATTTTACATATATTTTTTTCCTTCTTCCCATGATTGTTCCTAGAAGTTTTTTTTCCCTTTAAACATGCTAACAAGTTTGATGTGGCCCTCTGTCTCATTTCATTCCAGACTTGCAGCTGTTTTGGCAACAGAAGAAAAACCCTTATAACAAATCAAATAAAAGCCGATTCTGTGAAGAGGAACTGAGAACAGCAGGCCTCAAAGTGGACTGCACATGAGATTCCTTGTTCTGGCTTTCAACACAACTCAAATCAGAAACATATTATCATAATCTGAAACAGCTCACTGCTAACTCAAACCAGATGGTGAGTAACGATGCTTGCTTCATTAATATATACATTCCAGCCTTCAACATTTTCTAAAGTAAAACAATAGAATACGGACATGAGGCTTAACCACTTGCCTTAGGCTGATACCACCCCATTATGTTCTTACATGTTTGTTTATTTGTTTATTTGGTTTTACATTTTCAGTAACAAGATGTCAGTTTATGGTATTAGGTACTGCTCTTGTTGCCATTACACAACCAATCTTTGTTTCAAAAATGAGAACACACTAACGAGCACCAAAAAAGTATATGTTTGATGGGTTATAGTAGCTTCTGTGCATTCAATTTAGTCAACGAATAGCAATTTATGTAGATTAGACCTTTTGATTGAATTTTTCCCCTATACGTTAAAATTACATAGATCTGTATTTGTATCACTTGGTCTTTCTAGCTTGGTCAGTTGCATGAGAGGAGATTAGTAGTAGATGAAGATTAGTAGTAGATGAAGATAGAAGGTTGCAAAAAGTTCTTACAATTGGATGGAGCAACTTTAAGATGTAGAAAAAATGTGTGCCTTGACACATTTCACAGTAGCGGCAGCAGTCTTTAATTTTAAATCAGATGGAGCAGGTCAGTTGGAAATATTGGACACTTTCTGTGAAACTCAAGGCAATCATTGTGATGGAATAATGGGGATTTTTTGTTCAAAATTGCTTGTCTCTGATTTTGTGCATACATGTTGGAGGCTTTACCGTGTGCGCAACCACAGTTGAAAATATGAGGACATTGTCCAAGCACATGACTATGAAAAAGTGCTTGAGGTCTCGGAAGATGTAATTTACAAAGTACTGAAAAGCAGCTGGAATGATGCAAAGATGGATAGGTACTTCTATGCTTATAAGAATGTAGGCTCTCTGAAATGGTAAAAGAAAGACGTTACCAGCAGCAGGTGGTAATACTGATGAATGTATAAACCCTGTTCTGACGTGTTCCTTGATTTAATCTTTCAAAGCTGGTAACGTATGCATTGATAGAGAAAGATGCTGCCAAACAGAACCTTTTCCCCGTGTACATGTTCAAAAGGATGATTATAGGACAGATATGGAGGCAATGTGCTAACAGCATGTTTATGAAAATGTCCAGAAAGTTGCAACATTTCAGAGTAATGAGTTCCTTCTTGGATGAGTACATTCACGATGGGGTTCTCAAAACAAGAAAGCAGTAACTAGATTAAAAGACAACGTCCCTACTTTCCCGACTAGTGTCTGAATTATAAGTCTGGAGGCAGGGTCTTTTGGTTATAACTGGAAGCAGGGGAGGTTGAGTTCAAAGCAAATAAGTTCATGCTGACCTGAACTGGTAACAGTTGTGGCAGGAATACTGTAGTAGCTTGAAAGATAGGTCCCAACCTAATAGCAGACCCATTAACTAGAGGATTGCTAACAGAGTAATATCTGTTTTTCAGATTAGTATATTAGTGTATACCCTGATATGAAATTAAAAGTTTAATTATTATGTTTTCTTTACAGCTTTTCCTTCTTGAAAAATAGTTTGAAACACTGTAGAAAATCAGATAGAAAGGTGCTTCTAAGGGTACACTATTTGTTTTTGGTCAGTCATTAGTGAATTAGAGAGGTGGGGGTTGATTTACTAAAGGCAAACAGGCTATTCACTTTACAAGGGTTTCCCTTAGCTTGTTAAATGGGGTGAAATTTTAACTTTGCAAAGAAAACCCAATTAAGTGCTAGGGAAATTTAAAAAAAAAACAGTAATTTTGCGTGCACATGATTAGGTGAAGGAAGTCAGCAGAGCTTCACTTCATTTAATAATGTACAGGGAACTTTTCCTGCAAAGTGTAAATTTCCTTGCAAAGTTAACAGCCTATTTAACTTTAGTAAATCAATCCCATGCCGGCTAAAGACTAAAGCCTGCTCACTTTGGTAAGTGAATTTTCACTTTGCAGGTCAGTTTCCCTTAGCGAAAGTGGTGAAAATTCACTTTGCAAAGAATACCGTGCTATTATGTGCAATTGAAGAAAATTAAAAATCCGAATTTTTGCTTGCACATGATTGAATGATTGAAGTCAGCATAACTTCACCTCATTTGCTAAGTAAAGTGAAAATTCACTTTTCACAATAAAAAGGTTTGACTCCTTTAGTAAATCAGCCACATAATGTGGGGAAATGACTGAGTTTTACAAACTCAGCTCTTCTGGATATAATACGTTTTTGATAGCTTTTTTCCTTATATATTCAGGAAATAAATTCTACAGTGCCAAAAATGTGTGGGCACCCAGGGCCGGCCTTAGGGGTGTGCGAGCTGTGCGGCCGCACAGGGTGCCATGGCAACAAAGGTGCCTGACGGCCGACACAGCTTGTCCTCGGGGTGGCTTCTCTCCTCCTCACCCCTGGCCATCCGACATGACATCGCTCCCTCTTCCAAGACAGAGCGGGGGATTGGTAAGTATCATTGATATTTACCGGTCCTCCGTGAGAGAAGGACAAACACTTCAGCGATCGTCTGATCACTCCAGTGTTTGTAAATAACTGGGGACACATAGTACTGTGTCCCCAGTTATGAATGAACAGGCTGTGATTTACATTACAGCCTGTTCATTCAAGATGTCCTCAATGGGGAGAAGCACTTTGTACAGAGGCTCCTCCCCCGTGAGAAACAGCTGATATTAAATATTTGAATGGGAAGCCTCTGTACTGAGTGCTTCCCATCCATTGAGTGCTGAGGCTGAAGAAAAAGAAATTGAGGACTTTGTGTCCTCAATTTCTTTTCTATTTTAAAAGTGAAATGTAAGGGGTCTGTTTGGACCCCTAATATTTCCCCGAAGCCCCCACAACAGTAACAAATAAATAAATACATAAATACATATAAAAAATAAAAAAAAATTAAAAAATATTTTTAAAAAGTGAAAAATTCCCCCCCCCACACACACATATTATGAGACATGTGCGAAGACTAAAAATTAATTTCAGATGAAATGAACGAAAACTAAAAACGTTTTCATTCGTTTCATCAAACAAAACACATTTTTCTGCTATTTTGGATTCAGCCATTGGCGTGTTTTGGAGGCAGGGCTCATGACATCATATAACACTGCACGTGTTGGGTGCCGCCATCTTGGTGTATATCTAGGTATACACCAAGATGGCGGCGCCTATATCGGCGTGTGACGTCACCTGACGCCACGCATGCATGGCGTCATGTAACGTCATGCTCCCCGCCTCCAAGATGGTGGAACGCATTCACAGAACACGCCTGTGGCCAACATGGTCGACGCACATTCTCAAATTATTATGTGCCGGAATATATTTTTCGTATATTTGGACAAATAGTAATTCATTAATTTTACATGTAGTCTGGGTTTTGTGTTCTGTTTTCTATTTTTACTTTTCTAGATGCACTTACTTGAAGAAAGGGATCGGCATGGCAACCTGACACTTTATTTTTATAGACTCTATTTTAGTTTCACATTTATTGTTTGCCTTCTGTTGTTTTATTTGATAAGAATACTTATATTGTGCCTACAAGTTTAATACCTTTAAATAAAAGTTTTATTTTTATCATACATTTTAATATGTTTCTTTGCGGCTTAACAAAATAGGAGTCTTTAAATGGTGCGGATATTGGGGGAAATGGGTGTGGTTACTGGGGGAGTGGTCACTGAAGGGTGTGCCACTGAGGGCTGTGGTCACTGAGGGGCGCTGTAAAGCTTTCTCGCGCAGGGCGCCTAAAGGCCTAAGGCCGGCCCTGTGGGCACCCATAGTTTACTAATTAATATAAATGTTGTCATTATGGAAATGTCTGATCCATCGTAAAAAAATTAATGTTTGCATTTGCAAATTAAAAAGCAGCAATATTCTATGTACAGTGCCTCTGTAGCAGGTTGCTGGACAGACTGTGGTCTATAGAAAACATTAGTGCTTCATAAGGAAATTCACTCATAGTGCTCAGAGAGTGTTTTAGAGATATTGTTAGGTTGTTTTAAGAATAAAGTACATCTACCAGAAGAGAAATGTACAGGATGCCATTGGTGTCTTTGTTTACAAAATGGTAGATTTCTGGGTGTCTCTAACTTGAAGTAGTAGAACCACGCTAAGCATGCAGCACATGAATGTGCCAGAATTCTTTATCTCAATACTTGTTCAAGGTCAGTGCCAAATAAAGTTTGATATGAAAGTATTAACACATTTTCAGAAAGAGGATCAGAGATAACTGGCTCCATATGACCTTTATGACAGTTATACTCTAAATATTGCATTTGCTTACTAAGGCTACATTTGTATTGCATTGGTTCCACACATTTACAAATAAACATTGAAAACATGGTACACCCACAATACTCACTTGCCAATGAATCTGCGTTTTCTAAAGACACAGCTAAGCAATACAAGCTACCTTTGTAACTGTCTCTACTTAATGTAATATAAAAGTCAAAAGATAAAGTCACTCCCCTACCCCCTGGCTCTCCTTCTTTCTCCCTCTTTCCTTCTCCAAGCTAGTATATGGACAGCTGCTAGAGACTGTTTTGTCCCTATGGATCTTGAATTGGAAGGAAGTTCAGGGAAGCTGAGTGGCGAGAGTTAAAGCCAGTTATTTTGAAACACTGTGAGGGGAATTTATCAACACTGGAGCAGATTTGCATGGCAACCAATAAGCTTCTCTCTTTCCTTTTCCAATCTTAAATGAACAAACTGAAGAGAGAAGCTGATTGGTTGCCTTGCACATCTGCTCCAGTTTTTGTCTGCTCCAGCTTTAATAAATTCCCCTCAATGACTGTAAGTGCTTGGGCAAATATTTTAAGAAATACTTTCCTGGGCAATGTATATTTGTTTGAACTGGATTGGGTATTAAAAAAAGTTTGAGAGTTTAAAATCACTTTAACTATCTCCATGTGGCCCCATATGAACAGGGAGGGGGTGAATCACTTCGATGATTCATTTAACTGTGTGTGTATTTTGAGCTTCAGCTACTAAGCTCTGTACAAAACAGATTTTTTTTCAGCAAAGTGGTAAAGGCTAGCCTGGTAAACATGTAAAATGGAGACAAGAGCTCTACTGGCTCAACTGAAATAATAATTATGAAAAATGTAATGTTTGATATTTACTTGACAAACTATTTAAACTTTTAGTCTGGAACAAAGCAAATAAATATTGTCATATACAAAATCACTATAAATTCCCTTTAACCAGTTGACATCCGCAGTGTTAAACCCCCTTCCCATCCAGGCCATTTTTCAGTATTCAGCGCTGTGGTACTTTGACTGACATTTATTCCGTCATGCAACGCTGTACTGAAATGAATTTTATACAATTTTTTAGGGAATTTCTTTTTAATATTGGGCACTACACCTTAAATAATTTTTGTGCCTTTATTCATATCCACTCTTATTTCAGATAAGTTAGCCTAATCTAACGTGGGGTCTTGTGTACTTAGAGGTCTAGCATAACACCCCTTAAAACACTATTTATTTTAACATATTCTTTATGATATAAGCACAACAGCTGTAGGGAATACTGTGTAGGTAGCGATGAGTCAAGGGTTCCTAGGTTTGGTTCATAGCAAACTCTTGAAATGGCCATGGCCATATTTTGACCAGTGACATCAGCCAGCATCCCCATCCCTTTATTTACATCTACCTGCAGGCTGCTGGTGGTTGCTAGCATCCAATCAACCAATAGTGCATCCCGGGTTCCATTCAACTGCTGACCGTGGAATCCCCCGGCTGGCAGCTTAATGGGGCCAGAGATGTGCCATTTGTTGCTAGGATGCTGGTGCTGAGCAGGGAGCTGACACATATAGTAGTGGTAATTATTATTAATATTATTATGCAGGATTTATATAGCGCCAACAGTTTGTGCAGTGCTTTACAATATAGGGCAGACATTACAATCACAATACAATTCAAGACAAGATGGTAAGGAGGGCCCTGCCCCTGAGGGCTTACAATAATAACACTGCTACTAAATGTATGACTTCCCGCTGTAGCTGGAGGTTCACTTAGGGGGGATGGGGACCATCCTATTTAGTTTGGTCTTATGGTGAACGGCAAACAGTCAGAGTTCAGTATGAACCTCAAATTGGCCCTAACTTGAACACCGTCGCTAGGTAAATGAGGGCAATTAGCAAAGAGTTTGTTAAAATATTTTTGTCTAACATAAAAATGTTATTAGACACACATTTCTTACAGTATTGTAACTGCTCGTTAAAAAATGCTGTTTATTTTTTCAGTTTTGTTCATTACATTATTTCTCAAATATGAAAAAAAACAATTTCTTTGAAATTAATGTTTGACATGTTTGTTAGCAGTACTTTGAATATTGTTTTCGCTGCATAGCAACAATCCTCAATTTTTTCCTTGTCCTTATGGGCACTAAAAAGGCAGAGTAAATGCTTAAAGTCATCATATCTGTAGGCTAAATGTAGCAATATTACAATTCAGCTTGAGGTGCAACTTAACTGTATTCATCATTATGCTGTGTTTACAGCGCTGGAAATGTAATATTTGTATGACTTGAGGCAAAATTATTATTCACTTTCTTGAAAAGTACAATTTTTTTATGCGAAACCAGCCAGCATCATTGTGCTTCAGTCCCTTTGAAATGATCTTATTAAGAAAAAGTTGTACCGCAGGGCATTCTATGAACTGTATAGTGGTTCTCCACTGTTGGAAATATTAAAATTGGCAAGATAATCAAAATGCATTTGACTTGTGTAACTTGTCTCTGAAAACTCAGCAGCATATATTTTTTAAAAAAATCATGGTTTCTCTTCTATTTTCACATTTGCACAACTTTTACTCAAAGGTAACTTAAAGACCCCCCCTCAAGGTGCTATAGAGAATAGGGTACTACAAACCAACAAGTTTTTTTGCTGACGTAACACATTTCCATAATATTACATGCCAAGAAAATTCAACTTTAGAGTGTATGCAAAGTAAATTCTCTTTTTTTCTCCCTTGTTAAACATAAGTGGAAGAGATTTGTGATATCTGTTAAATGATTGTCTAATAATATCTGTTGATCATGTCAGAAATCCAGGGTTATGTTTCCTGTATTTTCAAGCAGTATAGCCCTCAAGCAGTATAGCCCTCCTTGTTCTTAAATTAGACTAAGAAACACCTCTGCCCTATGTTTTGGTGATAAGGAGAGGGGGAGGATTTCTGTATTCTGTGTAATAACTGTTTTTTACAGCAACCGATTAAATATGAAAAAAGGTACCCTACTTTTATTGTAATTGGGCAATGTTAAATCTTCAATTGCGTTAGTAACCCTAAAATCAAAATATTTTCTGTCTCAAATTGTAATGTATATTTAACCTCCCTGGCGGTATGATTATTTAGGATTTTAGCATTTTAGTAGACATCCCAGGTATGACAAAGTTTGAAACACGAAATTAAAAAATCATAATATTTTTTTTTTAAATGGTCCAGTAAATGGGAATTCTGGGGGCGCTGCCTGATCCGTACCACAGTCAATAGAGTACCAAGTTCGCACATCACTGAGCTCGGTCGCAGAATTGTTGCTGTTTTAGGTCAAAAGTGGTTTTAGACCAGGTAGAAAATTGAAGTGAAATAGTTTGATACATAAGTGTAATCATAGCAGATTACATTGTATTGTGTGTATTCTGTGTAAATGTCATGTTTTCACTTTTGAATTTCTCGCCGGCTCCGCCCCCCCGCTGTGACGCCCGAAAACGAAACTAAAACTCAGATGCCGGCATAGGCCGGCCGCGTACAGCAGAGGACACCGTGGGCTCGCAGGAACAAGGTAAGTGACACTTTTCTGTGCAATCCCGAGTCTGGCTCGGGGTTACCGCTCTTGGTACTGAAAATTAACCCCGAGCCAGACTCGGGAATACAACCAGGGAGGTTAAAGGAGTTAGGAAGACTGCAGTGCAGGTTTAAATCTGGTAACTAAAAGTTGTCACAATGGTTCTTTGCTCATACAATTCTAAATAAAATGACTATCAGCTAAACAGTAGTTATGAACATGCTAAATGTTACTGCTAAATGCCTATTGTGTTAAGTCATAAAAGTCATACAAAAAAAATTACAAAACCATTACTGGCCCTATTTCAGTGAAGAGTTAAACAAACTTAAGCACTCAAATCCAATAGCCCCTAGCAACCCTGTAAAGGGCAGTGTGTGCGATGAATAATAAAGCAGATAATCCTTGAAGCCTCCATTCACAATGCAACCCATATATACTTACCCTTTGTCCTGCTCCAAAGAGGCACTGTCCAATGCTACATAACCTGTGACTGGTTTGTTGTAAGCAACTTGCCTGTTCCGCGCATGCGCCATGTCCTGCTAGGAGGGTAAACAGGCACATGCGCACAACAAGTATTCCCCACCAGAAAACGCGCCGTATGGCGCACCAGAAGTGACGCGCATACGGCGCGAGTTACAAGAAAAACGCACCAAAGGCACACAAGAAGTGACGTACATGATTGGCCCACTTCCCTATATAAACTGGATCAGCATGTCACTTAGTTGCTGGATTGTCTTCTCAGCTCCTGTTTGTGTATAGTATCCTGTTCCCTGCCTTGTCTTGAAGATCATCGATTACCTGGATTTTGACCTGTTTCTGCCTCAACTACTTTCCTCGATTGCTGCCTTCCTTTTTGACCACGGACTGTTTATTGGATTATTCTTCTTCATATTCCCTCAGTACTGCATCTGACCTCCCGACTCCTGACCTTTGGCTTCCGGAGGCTGCCCATCGGACGGGGGCACTATAAGCAACTTGCCCGTTCCGTGCATGCCCCATGTCCCACTAGGGGGGTAAACGGGCGCATGCGCACAACAAGTATTCCCCATGGAAAGACGTGCCATATGGCGCACCGGAAGTGACGCGCATGTGGCGCGAGTTACAAGAAAAGTGTGCCAAAGGTGCACAGGAAGTGACGTACATGATTGAGCCACTTCCCTATATAAACTGGATCAGCATGTCACTTAGTTGCTGGATTGTCTTCTCAGCTCCTGTTTGTGTATTGTATCCTGTTCCCTGCCTTGTCTTAGATTATCGAGTACCTGGATTTTGACCTGTTTCTGCCTCAACTACTTTCCTCGATTGCTGCCTGCCTTTTTGACCTCAGACTGTTTATTGGATTATTCTTCTTCTTCATATTCCCTCGGTACTGCATCTGACCTCCCGGCTCCTGACCTTGGCTTGCCTTGACTACGATATCTGGATTACCCTTCTGCTCGCACGGTTTCACGACCAATGGCACTCGTGCCACTCGGTGTCTCACTGGCCTCTGTCCCCATCCTCAAAGGCCATAAGACACGAGGGGCAAGGGAAGCCTCCTCCCCCATCCAGTCTTCCAGACCAGGTACGTGATAGTACAATCCAGCCATGTCTGAGACTGAGAGGAGTGCTTCCGCCTTGGAGTCCTTTTGCCAACAAGTGGTCTCTGTGACTCAGGCTTTAAAGGAGTTGCAGGAAGGATACTTTCAGCTGGAAGGAAGAATGACTGCAATGGCCAATGCCTCCGTACTGGCTCCGGGACCACCCCGAGCTGCTGAGCCGATTCCGGCCCCAAACCAGGCCTCGGGACCACAGGTGCCCGAACCTCAGGTACCTATCCCAGAACCCTTCTCAGGAGATCACCCCAAGTTTCAAGCTTTCCGGAATGTCCATGCTCCGGACCAGGTTCGGCAGTATCTACGGGCACTCCCTGATCGTCGTGCCCGAGTTGGCTTCCGGAGGCTGCCCATCGGAGGGGGGCACTGTAAGCAACTTGCCAGTTCCGCGCATGCGCCATGTCCCACTAGGAGGGTAAACGGGCGCATGCACACAACAAGTATTCCCCATGGAAAGACCTCGGCTTGCCTTGACTACGATATCTGGATTACCCTTCTGCTCGCACGGTTTCACGACCAATGGCACTCGTGCCACTCGGTGTCTCACTGGCCTCTGTCACCATCCTTAAAGACCATAAGACACGAGGTGCAAGGGAAGCCTCCTCACCCATCCAGTCTCCCAGACCAGGTACGTGATATCTGTGATCCTCTGGAAGGCTAGGTTCTGTTAACAGGAAACATGTTGGCTCAGTCATTCAAGCAACAATGTAGTAACCCACAGAAACAATCAAATTTCTGCTTAGATATGTCAGATCATTGGAAGAACAATTATGATCATATTTGCATAAAGCCTTACATTTCTGGAACTATCTTCGATGTAATCTGCTCATAGTTTGTTTTTACAAATCTTCAATGTAAATACCTCAGGTTATGCAAAGTACCTTTATAAGAAAAAAACGTATTATCTCCCTCTGAATGACTATGGAATACTAAAATTACTAAAAGTCTGTGCAGGTACAAAAAGGCTCATTTCACTGTTACATAATTCCCCCAATAACCTGGTAAAGCAAATATATGGGATGACCATTATATGGAAAACATTTTGGTTTCAAACTGCTTTGCTATAAACTGGGGAGCGTGCTGCCTGTTTTCCAATTCCTCCAAGTTCAACATAACCAAGAAGCCAGGTGCTTGTGTTTTTAATTTTGAATAGAGTGTTAAAGGCTTACTAGAATTTCTGTCAGGTTTTATTGCTGTATGTGACCATGTATGGGCTGCCGTATGCTGCTCACCCTGGCCTAGGTACACAGCCTTACAGGTTTCAACATCAAATTAAATTTGCCCTTTAAATGCAAATTCTGCAATTTTTTCAGATCCTTGTGTAATATGTCACCACCCTGCTGATTTTTTAAAATTCTACACCATTTGGTGACATCAGCAATAATGACAATATTGCTATTTATTTAATCTCCACACACTTCCTTTCTCAGAGCCCATTCAACCTTTAGGGTGGATACACTCACTCACTCACTCACTCACTCACTCACTCACTCACTCCACTAAATCTATGGGATATTGGAATGAGGGAACCATGGTAGTTGTGTTGTATCAATTGCAAGCCTAACAGCATTGGCCACAGTTCATTGCTTTGAATTGCTTTAACGCTGACATTGTATAATGAAGCATACAGGTAGCCATTACTGGATACTCAGAAACCCTTGTAAAAAGATCTGCTGCTACTGAAGGAGGTGATTGCCATGTAAATGGAACACTTGGTGGTGGGAGACTCTTCTAGCTGGCTAATCAGAGAGCACAGACATGAGTTATGCCGAACACACCGGGTTGTTTGTAGGTGGGTCAGACAAGAAAGTTACACAAGGTTCAGAAAGAAAGGTAAGAGCGAGTGGGGGCAGCAGTCATTCTTATGTACTGCATCCATCCCCGCTTACACCATGATTTATTTTTCTATCTGATTTCACGCTCCATGAAGTTATAAGTGTGTGGGCTTGTCGGCTGACTTGTGCCGCTCCTCCACATCCTGGCGCCCTGAGGCCATGGCCTCGGTGGCTTTGTGGGGAATCCGGCCCTCACCACCATACAATCATAGGAAAATAAGGATCTTCACCAGCACATCTTGGTATAGTTATCTATCGAAATGTCATCTTGTGATGCCTGTCATTCTATGGTAATAGTGGAGATTATCAGTATACCAAGGGGTGCTTGTGAAGATCCATAGTTTTCTATGCTTGTCATGCAGGCTGCTTTTCTGATTTAGATGAAAAAACACACGTTCCTCTCTTTGTCTCCACTACATAGGGGGTGGGGGAATATGTAGTTTATAGAGAATAACTTAAAGTAAGATAATGTTGTAATTTCAGTTATGTTTACCAAAAGATACAGGGACACTGCATTTCTGACAAGATTAACAGATATTTTCTGTACTTGCTGAAAATGTTCTTAGCCTAAAAAATAAAATTAATGCAGTCACCACATCTAAGGATAAGGATGTGAACTGCAAAATATTATATTTCTGTTCTTGGGTTTAGAGATTCTTTAATAAATACATTAAACTAGGCAAAGCATTGATCTCTGTGATACACCATTGCTGAACCTAGTGGATTTTGAATATTAACAATTACACTTATATTTCTGTCTTTTAACCAGTTTGTCACCCATGAACAAACAATATTAAATGCTTTGGCAAAATCCAACCATCATACATTAAACATATTATAAAGGTTCAGGAGGGCATTGCTTTTAATATGAATCTAAGATCAAGAACACGGGAACATGACTTCAAATTATCAGTAGGAAAGTTCAAAACTATCATTAGAAAGTATTCTTTAACCAAATGAGTAGTTGCTGTTTGGAACAGGCTTCCAGCAGTTGTAGTCAGTCCACAATAAGTGGATTTAAACATGCTTGGGACAAACATACATTTATACTTAGACAAAAAAAGATAAAAGAACAAAAATAAAACAACAATCAAAAAGGGGCAGTCCCGTTTTTTTCTGCCATCACTCTTGTAGATTTCTATGTTTTCCTCCAGTGTAAGATGATTCCAAGGCAGGAGAGACCGCCTCCCCTAGATGTGCACTTCTCCAGTACAGCTTCTGAGGTTGGTGCCTCTTTTGCATCAACCTCAACCTGTCCCTGCATGGATTTCATCATTGTGAGTTTAAAAAAGGAAATTAGTTATAGTAAAAGCGTAATTGTATCCATGTTTATATTAGCTATATTAGTCACTTCTAACTGTTTGTACACATAACTTAGTTAAAAGCATCTAAATGTGCAATGCACTTATTTATATTCTAATATGGTTCATCAATACCTAAACTGGAAATATTTCATGGATTGTATGTACATATCTTGTGTTGGTGTATATGCATTATTAATAATTTCCTAAGGCTGCTCCTTTAGATAATACATCCATCCTTTTATAAAAGGTAACAGCTCTTACTGTGCTTAAATCATATTTTACTTATATGGTTAGGGAATGTGGGTGCCACTCACTGTATAACAGTAAACTAAGATAATAATTAAGATTAATGTGACAGAAAAAATATTATTGTTATTCTGTTAAGGATTAACATTACTGGAATGTAGTCTCTCCCTTTCCAATAAATGTATTCAAATGGCAACCTTTTTTACATTTTACTGGCCCTAATGCAGTAAAGTCATGTCTTGAGTAGTTGTGCATGCTTTAAATTTTTGGAAAGAAATATGTCTGGATGAAAAACTGGCAGCGTACGAAGACAAAGCAAACATTACCATATGTCAGTTGCAGTTTTTGGACAGTATCACAATGATTAAGCAGACTAATATGATGTAGAATTCAATCTAACACATATGCGGCGTAAATCTAAAAGCACAATATAACTCAAGTAGTGGATTATGGAACTGCAGTTAGTATATGTCATTTGGAAAACATCTGTACACATATTTGAACTCCAGTAAAATATCAAACATTCAACTGATAGTGTAAATTTATACTTTATAAAAGGTTTGGTCTGGTTCAAAAATGACTTCATTTTGCTGTAAAAGTTTATTTTGACAAACATACCACACTTAAGATGAAATATTCTGGAACTGATTCAGTTTGTGCAAACAGCAGACACACTTTGGAATAGTCAAAGTTGGACAAGTTAACCAAGACTTCATAATCAATAATTCTTATACTTGGTAAATACTTAAACATACACATATGTTAGTGCCATAAAAGGTGAGGTATACATACATTTTCAGAATATTTAAATTTTGTGCATATAATGTGTTTTTCAGAAAAGTTCAAAGGTTTAGTCACTAGATAACATATCAGGACATTCTAAGAGGGGATGAAAATTATTAGTTTCTCTTTTTTTCAAGGAAATAGTGGAAAGATAAGGCCAAATTAAGGGAAGATCATTTAACACTAAACTAATTATGCATTATTTTAGTAGTTATTTTAGATGTTGACACTCCTTACTTGTGCTCTGTATAATTAATGTTCTGGTTGTGAAATAGTGAGTGGAGAATGAAACTTTTTTCATTATTTTTTTGTTGTTGTTGTAAAAAATGTGTCTCTTTTTATTTATTTCATATTTTTTACATGAAATCTAAACTTTAGTCAGATAAAAAACACACACATACAAACTCATGCAGATATACACTGAGTGGCCAGATTATTATGACTACCTGACGTTTGTAGGCAAATTAGCTATAATTTGGCGCTGAAGTTGCTAGAGGGCCAGACCATTATAAATAGGGAAGCAGGTGGTTTACCACGACAGTAGAATGGATTTTTTTCTGAAGATATGGGTAAACAACGCGATTTAACAGCCTTTGAACGTGGGATGATTGTTGGCGCTCGGAGCCATGGAGCGAGTATCAGCAAAACAGCAGAATTCGTTAAATGCTCAAGAGCTGCTGTTGTTAAAGTGTTTAAAGACTGGACTGTCAGCCGAAAATCTGGGTATGAACCTGCGAATTGTGGCTGTCAGCGACTAGTCAATGTTAGGGCAGAACGGAGAGTGGCAAAACTGGTACAAGACAACAGAAGGGCAACAGTGCATCAAATTACTGCAGATCTTAATCAGGGATCCTCCCAAAGATCTCTGAACGCCCTGTTCGCCGTACACTGCATAGTATGGGATATGAAAGACGAATGCCTGTTCGAACACCTTTGCTATCTGCAGTTAACAAGATAAAAGGTCTCCAATTCGCACAGGAACACAAGGATTGAACAGTCGAGCATTGGAAAAAAGTAATGTGGTCCAATGAATCACGTTTCTAGTTGCATCATGCAGATGGCAGAGTGAGAATTTGGAGGGAACAGCATGAAAGCATGCACCCCACATGCATGAGTACAACCCTTCAAGCTGGTGGGGGACAGTGTTATGGTTTGGGGCATGTTTTCCTGGCATGATTTTGGCCCTTTAATTCGTGTGGAACAACGTCTGAATAGCACAACATACCAAAGTATCATTGCTGATCAAGTTCATCCTATCATGTTGATGGCGTATCCCAATGGAGATGGCTTCTTCCAACAAGACAATGCGCCATGCCACTGTGCTCGTATTGTGCAGGAGTGGTTTCAAGAACATGAGGGAGACTTTACCTTGCTTAGGTGGCCCCCACAATCACCAGGTATCAATCCAATTGAGCATTTGTAGGACGAAGTGGAAAGAGCCATCAGGCAGCTGGTTCCACAACCATCAAATCTCACAGAACTGGACAGTGCTATTCATCAGGCATGGTGTTAGATTCCTCGCATCACCTTTCAACATATCATGGAGTCAATGCCAAGAAGAATCGCCGCAGGATTGAAGGCAAAAGGTGGCCCAACGAAGTACTGCTGGGGTGGTCATAATAATCTGGCCACTCAGTGTATGCTTTGGCTTTAACTTGATTTCAGCATCCTGCAAACATCTGTACAGAAGAACTCAGACTGGGAGAGAAAGATAGACAGATCAATGACTATAGGAGGCTGTTTGGAAGTATTGTCTTAGAAGCTTACATACACTACACCACATGAATCTGCCATAGGTCTCTTCTACTTACCACTTCACTCCCCATTTGAGCAAGGCAGTGTGAGAGCTTGTATATCCGCTGGATCCTCTCTGTAGTCACTGTGATATTGAAATACTGAGCACCTTGACCTCCACTCATGTGATATAACTAACAGCCACTTGAGTGCCAGGCAGAGCCCCTGGCAACCTTAATCCCCTATCTGCATTTACTCGAGACTTTTTTTGCTAAAGGCACTCTTGGATGAAACATTTGACACCGGACAGTGAAATTACACCCTCTGCCAGGGTCTGAGGGTTAGTATTGGCATGATCACTATGTGCTGTGGCGTATGCAAAGTTCCATCTTCAGTAATGACTGCCAAACCTTGGTGGATTTATTCTGGGAATAAGAACCAACATGTACCTAGTGCTAGTGGGAATTTGTTTAATTCACTACCACAATACCAGCAACAAGGTGCTGAGAGAATTCTGTTTTTGTCTCCAGGAGACCTCTACAGTTGACAACCCACCACAGGAGGGAATGTTTTAGAGTCTTCATCTTATCTTAACTATACCCCTGATTTGGGTTAGAACATATGACTTGGCATTTGAATCTCAAAATATCTGTTGGATGCTATACCTATTAATAATGATCCTCTTTTAAAGTTTATCATCAAAAGAGCAAAACATGGCCCAATTTACTTTTAAATATGTATTGGTATACTATCCTTATTAAAATGCTTGACAGCTCACCACACGAGGGATGTCTCACAGTCTTCATCTAATCCTAACTATACCCCTGAATTCGGTTAGTAACTTTAGGTGACTTGGCATTTGAATCTCTCAAAAAAAATCTGTTGCAGGCTATGCCTATTCCTAGTATATTTAACCTCCTCACAAAACAAATCTCCATAACAACTCCTCAGGTCTTAAGTTCCCTTTCCTCTTTATACATTATGTTGTGTTAATATTTCACCTGAAATCAACAACATTTTCTGGTAAAGTGGCCTATTTAAGGACAAAAATCTCAATCAGAACCAACTTGCCAGCAGGTTTCAAAAGAATCCTATGACAGAATTTTGTTTTGATTTATTCAGTCATATTTGCAATTGAAAACTGGTTGTGTATGGAGTATATGGCTAGAATAAGATACTGTTAGCTTTACATTTTCTCCTTTTTAGTACATAGTAAATACCTTTGACACATGAATACTGTTAGAAATTTGCATTGCATTAGAGTATGAAAGCGAGTATGAATAAATGTGAATAAATCCACAAATCTGACCACAGGCCCGCCCAGGACGCATACGTCACATGCCCAGATATCCGGGAGGAGTGTTGTATAGCAGCGTGGTTCTCCTAGGACGTTAGGAGCTACAGATGGTGTGGCCGGAGGAGTTGATTTTAGAGAAAGGGATTACTTTGCTATTACCGATAAGATTTTCATGGTAGGCTGCCAATCACCTCCTACCTTGCCATCTTCCTATGTTCCCCACCCTTTATGTCTCCCGGATGATGAGGGTTGTCCCCCAGATATGTGGATTTATTCACCACCAAGTTCCCAGAAGATGACTGCCTCCTATCTTCCTGAAGAAGCTTCGGTGAAATGTGTAGAAGGCTGGAGCCACCGCACATTTATGGGTGATTTTAGGATTATTATCAGGATCAAAACTATATTTAGTTGATCTAATATGAGGAAATTGATGAAAAAAATGTTAGCAATTTGCCAGTACATAATGTGTTGGTGTGGTCTGGGGAGGTATGATGTCTTGCCGTAAATAACAGAGACCTATGAAGGAATCTGCTGCTGTTATACATTTCAGGATGTTTTATGTTTTAATGGAGGTGTTGTTTTATTATTTCTTCTGTGAATCAATAAACATGTGACATACCAGAATGATTGTTTTCCTTTCACTGTGATCTGAAGCCAAATGTCAGATAAGACCATACTATTTATATCCTGCGAAATCTCTAAAAAATGCGGACACTGGCAACTGCAGATCACCATTAATTTAATTGTGAGTCCATATATCCTGAAAGGAACTACATTTTACTTTGATCAAGCCTTAATGAAGGGGGATTTTATTAGCCCCTGAAACACGTTGGCTGTTTCACCATACTTAGCTTTGTAAATAAACTATTGTTTTGGACTCACATTGTGGTGGCGCTCACATCTTTCCTTTTTCCATTTGAATCTATCTTGGACTCACCCATCTGGTTTGGGGAGTCCCTGTCTATGTGGGAGCAGCCTCTTCAAGAATGTCCAGAGCATCCTAAACAACAGATTGATTCAAAATGTGGGTACACCATACATGGGCATCACTTTACATGCAGGTTTAAGGCATTCCCCAAGCATGTTTTTTTCAAAGTAATCATGCATTTGTAATGTTTCCCTGCTCCCCATTGAATGGTATGTTAAAAAAAAATGCATTGGCACATGTCCTCCATGGCACAGTCCAGATACCCATGCCCTTTTTCCCAAAAGCTTAGAAACTATCCTTGAAAAGGCCAGGAAAATAATGAAAGGCAGCAAGCTGGGAAAATACATTTCTAAATGTCACTTTTTCTGGAGTACATCCTACAGGTGTACCACTTCACATGCAGTCTTGAGGCATTCCCCAGGGAAGTTATTTAAGGGAATTGTGTGTTTTTAATGTTACCATTTAAGCCTTATTAAAAGAGCTGCTCCCTGCTGAATAGTATTTTCTTTTCATTTTTTTGTATAGGTACATGTCCTCTATGGCAGTGCCCAGGTACCCATGCCCTTCTTCCACAAAAGCTTACAAACTTGCCTTGAAAAAAAAAACAACAAGATTTGTCTCCAAAGACTACAATAGGGTTTGGGCATTATGGGAGTTTACGGTTTTTAACAATTGTTCACCAAATGTCCAGTGGACCAAACTTTGCTCGGTTCACTCATCACTATTTCCTATTAACTTGAAAAAGCCCAGAATTTAATAGCAAAGTGCCATTGGTCCAAGCTGTTCAATCAAAAAAAGAAAAGAAAAACCACTGAGGCCATCGATCTCCATGCCTCAGCAGGGAGGAGCAAGTGAGGGTCAGTGAGGCTCCCCCCTGACTCCTCCCTTCCCCCTCCCTCCTTCACACTAGCTTGGGGACCGGGTTAGGAGGTGGGGCTTCGGCGGGTGGGCGGGCATTCTGTGGGTTGGTTGGCGAAGTGGGACGTGCTGGGGGCGAGCCTGGGAAATGCCTCACCTGGAACCAAAGGTACCGCACGTCACTTATTTAAATAGTAGCAAAAGAAAAATAGTGATGTTGCCATTACCTATCACTCAGTTATCTGCTGTCTTTTTCCCAAAATGAAAAGAAATTCACCTGTAAACTGATTGGGGAATATCTTTACTGTTCTTTGTATCATATTTTGTAAATAAGCCACAAATGTAATAAAATGCATCTCACAGTAACCCATAAGTACAAGTTAGAATTAATCTCTTAACCGGCCTTTTAGATATAAAGTTCAAAGTGCAATGACCAATTACAGTCAATTAGGCTGACTGAGTTTGCTGATATTTGATTGGTTAATCTAAAGTTCGGCACTTTGAATATCTTCATGGTCCTTTGCACTAAACTTATTAGGTACACCTGAATAAGTCTTTACTTAGGTTTGTGAAGACCTATATCTTGTAAATGGAAAAAAAGGCACTTACATGTGATGCACTTTAAAACGCTGCTCCCTAGTGGACCCAAATATCCATTCTATTACATCAGATAATCTTGAACTTGTGTAATTCCTTCATACACAAAGTTGGTTTTGTGTATGTTATGAAAATATGGTTACAGTTATTATGATATGACAATGTAAAATGGTGTTTTACAATAATTGAACATAAAATTATTTCCAGAGACCCTGTTTGTAATATAATTCCAGCAGTTGTGCTCACTATTTGGAACACCTTACAAATATACAAGAAAACAAAATTATAACTGAAAGTAAAATGGCAATATTTCATATGGAAATCAATTCAATAAATGACAGATGACTAAAATGGCTATAGATAAAAGCTGAAAAGCAAGACAAACTAACTTCCAACCATGAACTTGAAAAGTTCTGATTTACTATGACATTGCTTATCTTATTAATATTTGTAGTTAAACTTTTTGGATCTGTGAACCTTATGTTAGGATACCTCTTTTTTCATTAAAGGAGAACTATGGGGTCAGTGTTTTTCCCCATAGTTCTCCTAAGGGTAACGGGAGGACACAAACTAGCGTCCTCCCGTTACCCTAAGCTCAGTATACCGCGAGCTACAGCTCGCGGTATACTGAGACGCTGCAGCCAGAGCGGATTCCAACGTAGATGAGGGGATCCGCCCAGCTGCGTGAGTGGCAGCTGGCTCTGCCTATCTAGAGGCAGAGCCAGCTGTACCCGCCCCCTCCCCGTCCGTTCCGCCAGTCAGCGCTGGCAGATCGGAGCGGGGAGAGGGGAATCCAGGCCTCCCCCTGTCACGGCAGAGAGCCGTGACAGGATCGAGAGATGAGCGAACCTGGTATGTGTTCGCTCACCTCCCGATCTACTGAGCCGACCTGTGACAGTCTCATTGTCACGGGTCGGCTAGAACTATGAGGTGAGGGAAAATCACTCATCTCATAGTTCTCCTTTAAAGGTGTAGGAGTGTTATAAAATTACTGTGCTGTAAAAGGACTCTTCTTTACAATGTGCTATCTCTGGCCCCGTCTTTTCATAAAGTGCATGTAATGGCACATTTGATAAATACACACTGTAAAGTAAAAAATGTTATATGAGTGAACTTTCTAATTTTCTCTGCTGACAAATGCCTGTTGATCCTGTCAGTTCCCCGGTCCCTTTATTTCTTCCATTTGTAGAGTCCAAAGCTGTAATTAGCCTACTGGATTTTTAACAGCATTGTCAGGTGCTGCCACAGCACTACAAGGCTACATGTTGACACATCCTTTACAACCAGTACTCTCCAGTACCACCCCTCCTCCCAGGTGAATCATAGTAGTTCCCTTCCCTCCATTTGCTGTACTCTTGATCTCCTTGGCCTGGCATGCGTAACATTGGTGGAATAGACAGACCACAGCTACTCTTTGCCTCCAGCCCTTAACCCAGAACACTGTACAGAACTACCTAGGTGCCAGGTGCTGCGACAGCACTACAAGGCTGTATGCTGACACAGCCTCTACAACCAGTACCCTTCGGTACTACCTCTCCTCCCAGGTGAATCATAGTAGTTCCCTCCATTTGCTATACTCTTGATCTACCTGGCTGGGCATGTGTGACATTGGTGGAACAGACAGACCACAGCTACTCTTTGCCTACAGCCCTTGCCCAGCACACTGTACAGAACTGCCTAGTGGTCACATGCCTGCATCTAAACTCAGCTGTCTAGCATGACCAAACTACATTCAGTAAACCACCAAAGTAAGAGAAAATATTTTGCAAATTCAAGTAATATAAATATACAATACATATGGGCAGCAGACAAATGGCACATTCAAAGTGAAATTAGGTTTGCCAAAATTACTCTGCTCATCCATACTGTAGATGTTTGATTACCAACACACAGATCATTATGGTCTCTACTGATTATAGTCTCCTCCTATCATGTTTATTCATGCCCTTTGATATTACATAGAATTATGCCAATATAGGAAATTACTTCTTTTCAGGTCTAGTTGAAGGACTAAGTAGCAGCAATTTATAAACAAAGTAAATCCGGTATTCCTGCAATACAATTACTATCAATATACTGTATGTCCAAAATGATAAAAGTAGTAAAATATTAACATTATTGTTTCCCTCGAGACAAATATTCACTTTGCTATATGGTAGGAAGAGTCTGCATTCTACTCAGTATATCAATTGAGCAATTTTAAATATTATAAGCCCACTATGTCCAAAAACGTTGATTTAGTAGAATATAACTCAACACTCATCCATTTACTTTCTACTCTTGTGCAACAAATTAATTACATGATTTCTACACTTAAAAGGAGCCTGTACTGAGGGAATATGTAGGGAATATGTAGTAGGCTATTGATGACCACTTCTTCTGAGAATGCAAGTTCCCTTGCTGCCATGCTGATACAATGGGGGTGATTTACTAACCTAAACACACGCACGCACCAGATGCGTGTGATTTTCACACAGCAAAATGTATTTATCAACCAAAAAGTCTCTAAAAGCATATTTCCACTAATGCCATATATGGAAAAATCATGCACATGATGCATATATAATGCTGCTTCGCAGTTTAGACAAAAGTGGTTAGCTCATGCATTTACATTCCTGCATTCATCAACGCAAGCAACACAACATAGAGCTAATTTACACAACATCACCTTGCAATTCATGCTTGGCTTTGCACAACACACCTGCTGGGTGTGTACACACTACAAAGGTGTTTAGATTCCACCCATAGATCATGCTGGGAGGGAACACACTACAGAGGTGTTGTTCGTGGTGTGTTTATAAGGTTAATAAATCAACCCCAATAACTTACATGACACTAAACTCAGGAGTTAAATCTTCAAAATGTTTTCAAGTACCTTAACCAATAACGAAAATGTATCTTATTTGTGCATCACTCAGCTGTAGGTCATAAAATTATCTCTGAATTGGTGCTGACACTGTCCTTCCTTCTGGATGGTGGCTACTTTTATTCTCCTTGGTCCCTGTATGTTGTAAAGTGACCACCACTCCAAGCTCACTCCTGTGATGGACTACAATCTCATGTTTAGTTTACTAATTTGTATTAAACTTGTAGTCCATCATGGGAGTGAGTTGGAGCGGTGACTACTTTACATCATACAGGGACCATGGGGAATAAAAGTAGCCACCCCCCTGAAGGAAGGAAAGTGCCAGCACCAATTCAGAGATGATTTGAGGATCTACAGCTGAGTAATACACAAATGAGCTAATTTTTTTGAAAAAAGTTAAGATACTTGAATATATTTTTAAGGTTTAGTGTCACATTGAATCAGTTCTAAGGTGCTGACCTAGAACAAGTATGCAGATCAAGAGTTATATGCCATATGCTTGTCACACTACTTTGCAACAGTAAAGATGTGATATTAATTTAAAGGAAGCCTTTGCAGATGGAAATATAGGGGCTGCAATTGCTAAAATCTGCAAATTATAGTTTCCTGGATGTGGTTACCAATGGGTTTAAAACTTCAAAGTGTATTTCCACTTTTGCAGTCAAATTTGAGAAAACCCCTCTTTATTTTTGTTATGTGTTCCTATTCACACAGCATACTGAAAAATAACTTTAAAAAAATATCTTTCCTTTTTTTTTTTTTTCTCCAAAACATTTTTTTCTTTTATTTTCAAATTCAAACACATACAATGCTTTTACAATGTGATCACGTACATAGCATCCAGTGTAATCATATAACCGCCTATATTCGTGAGTATACAATATAGAAAGATTTAAGACTAAAATCTGAGGACTGTTTTTAGCTAATGAGCTTCATTGACATACAATGGGCAAGCCACCTCAGACCCCTTACTCTTGCAGCCCCTCCTAACATTTCAAAGAAATAGAAGCTGGAAGAAATGTTAACCCTTAAAACCCTAACCCATGTAAAAACAACTTAAACTGCAAGAAGCATTTTTTTTTACCGTATGCTATGTGAATGGGAACATGTAACAAATATAAAATAGGTGTTATCCCAATTTGGCTGCAAAAGTGGAAATACCCTTTAACAGGGTTATTCACAAAAGGGTGAAGAGTTTGGAGAAGGCAGGAGAAGTGAACAATCTAGGACAACATAGCTAATTTGGAAACATTCTCCAATTCAGATCAGTTTCCGGATCAGCTATGTTGTCCTAGATTGTTCACTTCTCCTGCCTTCTCCAAAGGCTTCACCCTTTTGTGAATAACCCTGTGTCAATTACCTGTAACAAGAAAGTAGGAATTGCAGCAGCTCAGCCTAATACAAAATTAGCATAAAGGCATGTGGGCAGAGCAATATATTGTATAAAGCAATATATATATAATTCCCCAGCCCACTCTCCTACTTGTCTGCACAAAAACATCTAGTTAAATTGTTTCAACATCTAAGGTAAAAGCAGAGGTTTGCAAATAAATGTAAAGCCACACTGCTGTGTTAGGGCAACTAGCGTGTGGTCCCTAACGTAAATCTAAATCTGGCCTGGAACATGCATGAAGATGTATGCAGGAGTCAGAATTATTGAACTGTATACTTGTTCTAGGTCAATGATTTGCAAAGCATTGAAGCCATTTATTCAGCATGACAAACAGGCAACTAGCATTTTTAAAAAGAAAGGTGGGTCGAAGGCAGTCTGCATACTTCTTTGTTACAGGTTTCCTTTAATTGATGACAAATATTTTGTGATATAATCCAGATGTAATGCAGATTTTTCTACCTGAATTGTAATTTTTATAGATAAATATGATAACAATCAGAAATCAAATTCAAAGCACATATTTTCATGTGTGATCTAAGACCTTTCCCAGCGTGAAGGCTATACATGTTAATATGCTATGTTTGTCTCTACATACATTTTTATTCTAATCATAATTAATTCATGAACAGAATAAAGTAATTGCCGGTGCAAAAGTGTCTGTCATGGTAATGATCATTTTTCTGCATCAGGAATTTGTGCTCAAGCTAAGCTTTCAATTATGCATGCAGATAACGGAGTCCATCTATAAAACTCATTAACACATTGCTTCTTTTGTCTTCCACAATTAGTGGGGACCACATAAAACACTGCAAGCTTAGTCTTATATTTTACTGGAGAAGTAGAAGAGATCATGCATACATTGGATGTCAGGAATTTAATCAAGTAGATTATGAATCTTTAACCTAACTAAGAGAGAACATTCTCAATTAGGTTATGTTTCTCTTGGACAAAAGCTCTTTAAGAACATTGTGAAATTGGAAGTTGCTTCTCAAAAAAATACTGGAAACTCTATTGTAGTACTAGTGACTTTTAGTAATGTTCAGTCTACTGGTACACATAAAGATAGGTATTCAATTCACTGAGGAAACCTGCAGCAAGATGCCAGTTGGCCAGCATGTCACTAAATCAGGAGTTAAACCTTAAAAATGCATTCAATTACCTTAACTATTAACAGAAATGCATTGCCACCCTCCAGAAGGAACAACATTGTCAACACAAATTAGGAAATGACTAGAGAATCTACAGTTGAGTGATGCACAAATAAGATACATTTTAGTTAATAGTTAACGCATTTGAATACATTTTTAAGGTTTGACTCTTAAGTAAAGTGTTCCTTTAAAAGGTAGACTAGGACCAGGGTTTAAGGGCTAGTTCAACACCAGGATATTTTCAAGAAGTGAATGAAGGTTGGGCATGACGCCAACTGCTTTGTGGAGGCTGCAAGAAGTATTCATAGATGGTATGTAGCTAAATAGGAAACAAAAGCTACCATCCATAGGACCTACAGTACTTACACCCTAAAGGCTATTAGGGACCCCCAGAGGTCCGATGGGCTGACATTTCACCTCAGGGCTGGATTCTTGGCATGTAGTGAGGATGTGAAAAGAGGGTTAGAGGTAAAACCCTGTGGTGGCTGTCTGTCACAGATGTGTCCATGTAGCTGTGGGTGTTGAAGGCTTAATTCACTTATAGTATAGATAAAGTTTTGAAAAAAGGATGACATGCAAGACAAAACCTGTAGTTGTTGTCTGTCACAGAGTCGCCAGTGTGGTTGTGACTGTTGTAGGCTTGATTGACTTATAGTATTGACAAAGTATTGGAAAAATTACCACAAAGAAGACAGAAGTTATCCTTTTTCCAGTACTATAACTGTCTGTACACACACCATAGATCAGAATAAGTGATCTGAAGTCACGAAACACTTTCTTTTTTTTTACAATAAATATCAATTTCATTAAGTTTCACTGTATCATCGGGACTTTATTTTGAGTAAATCATGCCTACAATACCCACAACCAGGTGGGCGCCTCTGCGAAAAACAACCACCATGGGCTTTTTCCACTAACCTCCTGTTACACCTCCTGTTAAACTTCCCAGGGCCTTCAGATTAGGTTCCCCCCACAGCATCAAGAGCGACCTCTAATTTCGGTGTGGAGACAGACATCTTCTCCACAAGCGCACATTCCAGGTTGCAGTAACGATTCTCCTATTTCTGTGGGTCACTGGCAGCCTTCATAATGTTAGTTTTTGCATTATCTCTCCTTCCAATGCATAAAACATTATATATGTGAACAAAAGGGCTCTAGTCACTATAGAAAAGTTGATAGAGTTTTTTGGGCTTCTAAACTCTAGGAAGAGAGAGTTACTGTAGGGTCACAGGATACCCCAAAGTAAAGCATGGATCACAGACTCCAAATACTGCTCCCAGTCATACAGAGCAGTACCTTTAGTCCAAGACCACACACTGTATATTAGGACAGACTGAAAAGAAGTAATTTCATTTATCTCACTGGACAAGCCAACAGACTTCATGCAAGGTCCAAACATCTACACAGCTTTACAGGACTGTGCTTTTGCAGAAGAAGCTCACCCCAGGTGCTTCAATCGAAGGTTCAGTTTCACTTCTCCTGGGCTACACCTCTGACCAGGCAGTGAAACCTACAGTCCCCTGCCATGGGCCTGTCTTCAACTAGAACATACAGTATGTCCTCCCAAGGGGGCAGTTCTGGGAGGTCAGGGACAGCAGCACATATGCCCTCCCCGAAGTCAAGGAGGCAAGAGAGGTTACATCAGCAGAGCATTGCTGGGAAATCTCATCTGTAATCTCATGAGATATCAGGGAAAGGCATTTTCCTCCCCTGAGATGACGTGAATGGTCACATGTCATAGTCACATGTCTAGTCACATGTGCCAGAGTTTTAGGAAGTAAATAGGGAGCTAGTAATCTGCTCTTAGTTAATATGGCCACTGCCAGAAGACTGGGAAAGAAAAGAGAAATAAGGTATGCAAAGAATACAAAGCCTGCAATTATCTAGAAGTATGTCTTTGTAGATTATCATTACTAAACCTTTTTTATAGGTATGTTTGTTGTTATTGTAAAGATATGGGTAAAGGTCCACTTTAAAAAGTAATTCCTGCATAGACCAGGGTGGATACACATTGATGCTGAGCTGTGTGCCAGCATGCCTCAGCTGCCATCTATTTTTTGTCTTTTAGCATTTAAGAGGAAGATAACTAAGCAAATGATGTGTGTGATTCTATATCTGATATAGATTGCTTTGCCAGATAAAGTTATATCATAAAATATGTAAAAATCTACTTTTGTTTGATTGTTAATTTACTAGAGAACTATGCCAAGTGAAATGAACCTGAAGGACAGACTTGTGGAAAAGGGTACTGAGGCCAAAGACTGTATGAGATCCTGAGTGCACCAAGAGAATCAAAGTAATTTTTGGCGCGAGGGGTAAGTGATGACATTGTTGGATTTTTAAGCTGTTGAAGCCCCTGCATTTTATTTCTCAAACATATGATATCTAATGCTGCTAGTCAGGGACTCCCTTTCCATTTGTTTAATAGATTGTTCATGATGCAAAAGAAACTTTGTATAATCCATATAACTGAAAATGCTTACACCAGGGCATAGGAATAAAGCAGCGGGTGATCGCCACAGGAGTGTGTCCTCTCTCCAACCAAACAGGCATGTAATAAAGGAAGGATGCTGCAAAGTGAGATTTCACCTCATTCACCAAACTAAAGCAAACATCTTCTGAAAAGTGCAAATCCCCTTGCAAAGTGAACAGCCTATTTGCCTTTAGTCAGTCTGCACCCTTTGCATCATATGCAAGTTGCTACAGATAAAGTTCATGCTAGCATGAACGTGATGTTGTTTTTGTGTCTTATAAGAATAATGAGTGGGGAACTGATCTGTAAAGTGTTATCTTAGGTTGTGTAATTGAATAGTGTAATTGAGTTTATTGGTTTAGGGTTTGTAAGCTTACTTGAGCATTAACCAGTTGACATCCGCGGTGTTAAACCCCCTTCCCATCCAGGCCATTTTTCAGTATTCAGCGCTGCGGTACTTTGACTGACATTTATTCCGTCATGCAGCGCTGTACTGAAATGAATTTTACAAGTCTTTTCTGCCCGTGCGTGCCCGGTAGGGGGCGCGCGCGAGCAGAAAAAAAATGCCGTCTGGCGACGGCAACCCGCGAATGCGACAGTGCCGTCCGTCCGTTTTTCTACTACGGGCGGATGGCAACTGGTTAAAGACAGTTTTTGATAAGCAGTCTCCCTCTGGTTTTACTGAAACTATAACCGGACTTGTGAGGTAAGGAAGAAGTCCATTTTATTCAGTGCTAATTATTTTGTGAGGGACAGGAACTGTTTTCCATGTGCCCTTTTCTTCTTTTAAAAGACATTATAGTGGTTATTTACTTAATTCTTTCCTCACTTTAATATGGTCAGGAAATAAGTTATTTTTTTGGATAGGTAAATAGCTCAAGCTGAAAATGATGTATATACAGTATATAAGAGATGCACCCATACCGGACATTTTTACGAGTACTAATTCTTGTGAAAATGCCCGGATACTAAGCACGGATTATGTCGTTTTACATTTTGAAAGTGCAGCTGGTGCTGTAAAAATTTGCCCCTGTTAACAGGAAGGCTGCCGAGGTCCCCAGCAAGATCTCCGCAGCCTTCCTGTGATTAGTGGTACCTGTTAACAGTGCTGGACAAAAATTTCTTCCTCCTCCACCCCACCCCTAACCACTGAGACATACTGGAATCCTGGGTGAGACCGCACAGTCCACCTGAGAGCCGCACAGCCTCCTGAGAGCGGCACAGCTTACCATTAACCCCGCAGAGCCCACTTAAAAACAGCACAGCCCATCATTAAACCTGCACAGCCACCTAAGAGCCGCACAGTCACCTGACAGCCGCACAGCCCAGCATTAACCCCGCAAAGCTGCCTGAGAGCCGCAGAACCCACCATTAACCCAGCAAAGCCACCGCAGAGCCGCACATCTTACCATTAACCCAAACAGGCCACAATTAACTCTGCACAGTCTACCATTAACACTGTACAGCTCACCATAGACCCCACACAGCCACCTGAAAGCTGCACAGCCCACCATAGACCCAGCATAGCCCACCTGAGAGTCCACACAGCCCACCATAGACCCTGCACAGCCCACCTGAGAGTCCGCACAGCCCACCATAGAAACTACACAGCCCACCTGAGAGTCCACACAGCCCACCATAGAATCTGCACAACCACCTGAGAGCCCACACAGCCCACCATAGCACC
Source organism: Nanorana parkeri (assembly GCF_000935625.1). Lineage (NCBI taxonomy): Eukaryota > Metazoa > Chordata > Amphibia > Anura > Dicroglossidae > Nanorana > Nanorana parkeri. The sequence goes on from NW_017307098.1 coordinate 540,071, forward strand.
TACACAGCTCACATGAGAGCCCCGCACAGCCCACCTGAGAGTCCACACAGCCCACCATAGAGCCTGGTGTCAGGTCTGATTAGAGACTGGATGGGTGAGGGGGCTTTCCTTGCACCTCATGCCCCAAACTGTATGGAGTTGGGAACAGAATCTGAGTGGACAGCGAGTGGCACCGGTGCCAGTGGTGATCGTACCATGCAAGTTGGAGTCCAGGCACTGGATCAGGTCAAGCGGAGCTGAAGTCAAAACCAGGCAGGCAGCATAGTGCATAGCCAAACCAAGATCATGGTAAAACAAGCCAGGGGGTCACACTAGTTGGGCAGAAAGGTACAAAAGCAGCAGACAGAAGCAGATCCAGTAAACAAGCAAAAGGTCATGGGCAGGCAGCAATCAACGTGGTCAGGGATAACCTGGGTCAGAAGTCAGCAAGATCAAGTGGAAGCTCAGGAACACAGGTAAGCTGAAAGACAATCTAGTAACTTGGAGTCAGGCAGGCCAGTTTAAATAGTGTGATCTGTTAGTAAGCAGCGTCATTTCCCTTGCATTCTGTGGTGCATGCACGTAAGTGTCCATTTCCCTCTAGAGCGGAAAATGGGACCCTGCGCATGCGCATTAGCAGATGGTTTCTGACACCTGCACAGCCACTTAAGAGTCTGCAGAGTCCGCCATAGCCTCTGCACAGCCTCTTTAAACTCTGCACAGCCCTCTATGACTCCTCACAGCCCTCCTGAGACCTCACACACTAGGCTGAGATCCTCCACTGGAGACATCAGCGTGTGTAGCTTCATATTATTCTGCATCGATGTATAATGCATTGCTTGGATTTGTAGTCCTCTATAGCTGTTTGCCATTTGGCATTGCTGTATAATGTATCACTGGGATTTGTAACTGTCTCTAGCTGATCTTATTATTCTGCATTGCTGTATAATGTATTGCTGGGATTTGTAGTCCTCTATAGCTGGTGGTATTCATCATTGCTGTATAATGTATTGCTGAGATTTGTAGTCCCTCTACAGCTACAGGAGTCAGTGGCAGAACAACAAGGGGTGCAGCATTTGCAGCTGGGACCGGGCCTTGGCACTTCACCACTGTCTTAAAATCATTTTAGCCTCTATTATTTTAGAAAAAATGTCACATGACACTACAAAAAAGTTATCTGTAATTGGTATTGGTGAGTACTTGAAGAAAAGTATCGGTATTCGGTCTGGAAAAAATGGTATTGGTGTATCCCTAATTAATATATAAATATAATGTGGATGTGTGGATACATTTCCTGCATTGTAATATGCACTTTATATAAACTTTACATGTGTCTTCCATACAAACACATGTGAAATCATAGGCATGTTATTAAAAGTATGCAGACTAATTGTATTGCATTTTAGTGCTTTTCAGTGCAATAATATTAACTATGGTGAAATGTGACTACATGTGTTTTTCAAGAACTGCTCAAAAGAAACAACAAGTAGGATGTTTTCAAAACACAGTAGTGCTGTATTGTACATTATTGTGAACAGTTTGAAAGATTGTAATGGAAACTATTTTCCCTGCATTCTAGGATGGTGTAAACAAATGATGCTGTTACAACACACTGATGGGAATAGGCCATAATCAATGTTTTTTGCTAAATAAATATTTCATATACTGTATATGTAACAACAGTATAAAACTTGTCAACACAAAACAATTGCTAATAACATTGCATTGCATGGACTCTGCATACTCAAAGCTATACTGCTTTTGGGATACTGTTACACATCTGTCTAGAATAGCTCCCCCCTAGCTTTTTAAGTACAGGCAGGCAGGAAACATGCCTGGGTATAACATTAACTTTAAGCTTTGTTAATGCTTAATATTAATGTTACATTTGGCAGGATATATTATAAATATTTGTAAGTGCACACAAGCAGACTTATCTTTAACAGTTGTCGCAGCATCAGGCGTTAATTACCATGCAATGTTGAGTGACAATTATATCATTACCACAGCTCAGTGTGAACCTTTTTGTTACACAGGCCCATAATATGCTCATAGAGTGCCATTATGTCTCACAGGAATTCCATAAAAAGAGAGTACAAATGCAGTTAATGTAGGGAAAAAACCCCAGCTACTGGGAAAGGGAAGATATGTATGGCGGCGACAAGGTTAGAAGAAGTAGGCGAATTTAAAGAAATCCCAGAAATTCTCTTTAACCTGTATATGCATGAACAATTCAGGTAAAACTCATGAATTATAAATAGAGCATTCTTTCTAGGTGTACCATGCACAATAAGGAATTTCATTTTGTAATTCTACACAGCAGTTTTGTACTGTTTAGTAACACACAGTCTTCAGTACAGAGCACTTTGCGAAAGACAATAGAAATGACATTTCCAAGCTATTTTTTTCATTAATGAACAGTACTTCAGGGAGTCTATAGGCAAGAGGCATATAATTTCTAAACTGTTTAAATTGCTAATTAGAACTGTACAGGAGGTGTATTCCTAATGCAGACAATTATATCGGCTCCTCAGTGTTTGCCTTACAGTTGCTAATTACTACAGAAGCCAATTAATTGCTGTTGACTTTTTGTATTCTTTTGCATATCGCCAGTTAATATTTACATTTATAATGAAGACAAAATTGGCAAACACTGTGTCATTTTGTAATGAACAATTCCAGTGTCTAAACAATAAGCACATTATCTCATTTGTGCCTGAAGAGTGTGGCTGATTAGCATATGTTCTTTGCACACTACAGAAGCATTACTCTCTCTTCTAAAGAGTGAAGATGTCATTTACGTACAGCATTACTACACCTGCTGTGTCTCTGCAGCAATTAAAAGTGCTTAGCAGTATAAATTATCTAATAAGTAAAGAAAGTCTTAAAATAATAGGAAAATATATTCTGCTAAAACTCATCCAAAGGAGGAAAGTTAATTTGACAAAACTGAAATCATGAAATAGAGCATGAAAGCAAAACTAGCCTATAAATTCTCTATTTAAAAGGGGGGAGGGGGCAAGCTTCTTGTCTGTAGCAGTGACAGATCATCATTAGGGCTGTTTAGGCAGCTGACTGGGGTCCAATATCTCAGGGAGGGGGCCATTTCTGCTCCACTAGTCTCCAATTCCCTTTGGCTGCCTGATCATTAAAAAATGTTCCTCTGTTATGACACATGAAGCAAATTGTGAAACCAATGGGAGGATTTTTTGAATACTTTGTACACATGTTATAGTGCATACAAGTGTGAAGTGTATCCTTGCAGCAGTCAGGCAGTCAGAAGCTGCACTAGGCATCTATTTGCCTAGAACCAGCTTGTTTGAACCAGCTGCTGACCAACGCTGTGCCAACTCACTGTTAAAACAGTGAGTACAGCCTCTGTTGGCATTTTTAAACAATTTGCTTTTGGAATAAACTTCTGAACTGGAATAATATGGTGTGGTACTAACATTCTAGACTTAGCCTTCCTCATGATAACCCAAGGTGATCATGGAAATCCTTCAGTGTGCAGAAGCTGCCAGCTCAACATTCATATTCTCCATAGTCAGACCACCAACATATTATTGGGTGAGTTATTACTCAATTAAACTTATTAACCCACATTTTGTAAAACAGAGGTAAGCAACTGTAAGTTCATAGAGAGAAATATACATTCTCATTACGAGACCTTCATAACCTCAGTGGCAGTGGGGCAATTTGTAACAGGCAAGTGCTAAGGTGCAGGGCCCTATGGAAAGAGAGAAGCCAAAAGGGACAGGATCTTCAGAGCTGCGGGAATAGAGAGTGTTGGAGCAGGGTTCAGAAGACGGCACACAGAGCTGGATTGTGATTTAGGTACTATGTAGCTAAACAAAGTATAGCACTGCTCATGGTGAGATGGTAAATCCACAGTATATACTGTAGAAGAAAACCTGCACAGTAATTCAACATAAGACAAGACCACCAAGATCCTTTGTACATGAACACATCCATGACCGATGAGCTTTAATGTTTTCTCAAAAATGCCATATATGGGCTGCAAGGAAAAAGTCCAATCATCTCTGTGAAATTCAAATAATTGGAATATAAGAAATGCAATTCTAAAATGTTGACAATTCTAATACTAAACAACCAAAATATATAATATAGATTACAGATAAAACAAAATGAAGATAGCTACTGCTTATAAAAAACATTGTAATAACATTTCGATACAAAACAAAGCAACAAAATATGGGTGATGTATGGAGTGTGATCATTTTGTCATAAGCAATATTATGGATACATGTATTATGTCCTTTTGGATTGCGTGAGTCCCATTGAAGAATTATCAGATTTGACAAGTTTTAAGGTTAGCTTGGCTCACCTGTATTTGTCAGAGGAGCCCTGTACTTTTTAACTCCCCCCCCTCACCTTGTTTACCTGATGGTCCGTCATTCTGACATTTGGCAACGCCCTTCAGTTCCTTCCTCCTTTGTTACATGCTGGTTTAGCGGTTTGGCCATCTTCAAGTGAATTAATTGCCAGCCTTCAGCCGAGGAGAAGTGGGACCAATCGCATACCTGTTGATTTGTTGGTACGTACTCTAGAGAGCGGGGGGGGGGGGATCGCTAGGTCCGTCCACCCAGAGCTCTCCAATGGGGCCTGTCAGTTTACATCCATTATGCTGCATGTTATTGCAGCTGCTAAAATTTTGTTTCGTTTCATTTAGTTTTGGATTTCGTTTTTTGAATTCGGATCCTATATGTGTTTCGTTTCAGGAATCGGATTCGTATTCGGATCTGATTCAGGATTCGGATTCAGAATTCGGATTCGGTGGGGTAGCAGAATTGGCACAGAATTTGAAAAGGGTCATGTGGTGAAAGTTTGTAGAAACAATATGGGGTCTTCCGGGGAAGTTGTGAGTAGTTTGAAATTTTAGTTATTTACTTGCTTTGCCTGGCCTTTCCATGTTATTTATAGTTGGAATCTGCAGGTTCTTTCCATGGAGGGGGTGGTCATCTTATTTTAGGGGTTGATGTTTCAGTGTTTGGGATAGGGGTACCCTTGTTCCTGATTTATATTTTTATATTTGCCTTTCCTGTCCACTGGCAGGTCAGATTTTGGTTGCGTAGTAGACGGATCCGCCCGGCGTTCTGAGTATACTGAGTTCCTTGGTATTTTCAGGTGTGTAGCATTATTAGAAATAGGCTGGTGCTCACTGAATTAGCTCGTCTTCAGGTTGCATTTTTTTTCTTACGCTGACACAGCTACGTTCCCTACACTACGTTACTTCACATACTGTACGGTACTACACATACGTTAGGCTTACTCATATTTATTTCCAGCTGGGGTATTGGACACATATCTCACTGGTGTTTTACATTACACACAGAGAACCACTATGTCCTTGGGTCGGATGGCTCTGAGCATTTTGGTAGATAAACTGCATCAACCTGCAATTTCTCAAGCCTCCAATCATACATCATACGTACTGTTCTTTGCAACATTCATACCATTTTCTGATGCCCCTTTCAGGTATCGCTGGGGTCTGAGGTCAAATTAATATGCCTGCCACGACACAGCTGTTGTGGATCCCTCTGGAAAAAAAATGAATATATATATATACAGGAATGTTCTACCCATGCTGATGTTACACTTTTCACAAGCCATAATCTGCCCCACGATTTTGTTTGTGCCAAATCTCTCAACTCGCTACCTCTGCAGGTTACGGTTTTCTCTTGCGCTCACACAACTACGTAACACTACACTACATTACTTCACATACATTGGGCTTACTTTTCTGACTTTTCTGCTGAGTTATTGGACATTTATCACACAGGCGATTTACATTACACACAGAGACCCATTACATTCCTGTGTCGTGTTTTTATTACTTTAATAGTTTCTACCTTTAGGTTCTCAAGTCTCCAATCATACGTCATACTATCCTTCGCAACATTCATACAATTCTCAAATGGCCTTTCAGCTTTTCGTCGGGGTCTGAAGTTAAATTAGTGTGCCTGCCATGCCTTAAGTGTTTATTTGACCCTTTCTTACACTAATTACTATTATGCTGTATTACACTTTTCATGGACCACGATCTGCCCCAAGATTTAGATTCTGCAAATCTCTTGACTCCTTATCTCCGTGCACTCAGTAGGCTGTGGTTCCTTTTCTTCCAACAGTTATGTTAATCTTTGTAGTTTGTCTTTTGTTTTTCCAGACTCTGACATCATGTCCCAAGCCTCTGATATCGGAGAATTGGGTTCCACTCCACCCTCACTAACCAGAGGGTCTGAACACGGAAGCACTCTATCTCTTTGTACATGGACTGTCCCCAAGTTGACAGCCGAGCTACAATGTAGAGGAATTCCATTTCCGGCCACCACTCAGAGTTGTTCAGAGTTGTTCCATCTGCTGTTTCCCAGTGTTGTCAACACTAGGTCTGCTACAACTAGCACAGAACAAGTATCGTTGCAAACCATGTCTAATTTGTTGACTCACATTCACACCTTACTGAACTCTCTCAATTCCTCAGTTCTAGCTACTGAGCATCTTTTCAATGTCCTGCTTTGTGGGCAATGCAGCCAGGCAATTGCTTATTGCTTGTGGGATCTCTAGCGGGTTCTCTATGTCCCCTCCTTCCATCTCAACTGCTTCAGTCAGGTCCTCGAGTCAGGTCCTCGAAATTAATCTGGCTCGGGGTTACCGCTCCTGGTATGGAAAATTAACCGCGAGCCAGATTCGGGAATACCAAATCATCTGAAAGGACAAAGTCAGTTAGCAGGATCTGGAACATAAGATCAATCACTAGAGCAAGGGGCCAGGTACAAAACATATTGATATGACAGACTTATCAAGAATGATTAATGCTGGAAGACAGACTGTAGTCCATAGTTCATACAAATGGTCTAGAGAAACTGGATTGGTGTATCTTTAGAAATCAATAAAATCAATAAAAATCAGTGTTGTGTAAGTATATGTGATGTAGGGCCATTACTCTTTTTAAGCTATACTTTGTTTCAGTGGTGGGTTTAACCCCTTCGTGACGGGAGACGTACACAAAGGGACCAAATTACTTGTACTGTACGTGACAAGTTATTTGCTGCATTAGAGAGCTGGTAACCGCTGAGAATCAGTGGTTACCATTCATTAATGGATGCCTCAGTATAGAGGCATTCATTAATGAAAGGGTTAACCTTTTTCAGACACCTGATACCTTAATATCGGGTGTCTGAGAGTCAAAGCAGAGCGGGCAAACATGCCAGCAAAAGCCGGCATTCTGACAGCTCGTATAGATCTAGAGATATCTCTCTCGGATCGTATACTGGCTTTTTATTTCTTTCACTTTCAGGAATAGATACATAATGTATCTATTCCTGAAAGAAGAATGTTTCAGTTTTCTGATCGTTGTTGGAATGTTCAGAAAACCTTTAGTGACAGCTGAATCCTGAACTGCTGCAGGATCAATGTCACTAACTTATTATTGGCTGTTCTGAAGTTTGAAACAGCCTAATAATAACCAAAAATGTATTAATTTATCAAGCAGTAATAGTGAGATTAATTCACAATGACTGCTTGATATAATTAAATAAAAAAAATGTTTTAAAAGTTTTTAAAAGAAATAGTGAAAAGTGTAAAAAAAATAAAAATAGTGAAAAGTGTAAAGAAAAAAAAAGTGTAAAAAAATAAAAAAATAAAGGACAAATAAATGAATGTATTTATTGCATTTTTTTTAGATGTGCTGGTTTTGTAAAAAATACTACAAATCAAAACTGGGAAAAAAATTTGTTTTTTTTAACGTTTTTTCCTCTTTTTTTATATTTTATTTGTCCTAAGTGAGGCGTTAGACACATATGTGATATAAATATGTAGCCCTATCTGTCCTCTAAAAAACAATATATAATATGTGTGGGTACATTTAGTAACAAAGTATATTACTGACGTGGAAGAATGACACAGCAAAAATGTCAAAAGTGTGTCAGTCATTTCCGAACAGAAACTAAAAACAAGCTCAGTCATGAAGGGGTTAAATGATAGTATGTTACATCCTTTGCAAACACAAACTTTTCAAAACCTTTGTAAGGTTAGTAATAAAAGATCTCAGTGGCGGTCAGAGATCAGAGTAAAAAAAGAGTCTGGAAAGATTAAATGTAAACAAATCTCCAGGATTGAATGAGTTACATCTGTGGGTACTCAAGGAACTTAGCCAGGTCAAAGCCAGACCACTGATCATAATCTTTATGGACACTTTAATGTCAGATATGGTACTGGCTGATTGAAAGTGAATCTGATACCAATATACAAAATGAGGGGAAACAAAGTACACCTGGCCAGTGAGCTTAATATCAATAATGTGCAAAATATTCATAGAAATGATAAGGGACTACTTGTATGAATTTGCCCATGAAAATGGTATAATAAATAGCAACCAACATGGCTTCATGAAGAACTGTTCTTGTCAGACCAATCTAATAACATTCTATGAGGAAGTCAATAACAATTAAGACAGATGAATATCAGTAGATGTGGTGTATCTTGACTTTGCTAAAGCATCTGATACAGTACCCAACAAATGTTTAATGCACAAATTAAGGTCTATCGTTTTGGATGAAATTGTATATACCTGGGTGGAAACCTGGCTGCACGAATGGATTCAGAGGGTGGTAATAAAAGGGTCATTTTCCAACTGGGCAAAAGTTGTGAGTGGGGTGCCCTAAGATTTGGTCTTGTTTAAATTATTTATCAATGACATAGAGATTGAAATAAATAGTTCAATCTCGCTGTTTGAGGATGACACTAAACTATGTAGGACAGTTCATTCTCAACAAGCCATGAATTAATTTCAACAGGACCTAGATAAAATTGAGGCATGGGCTCCAAGATGGCAAATGTGATTTAATATAAAAAAAATGCAAGGTTATACACATGGGAGCAAAGAACGTGCATGCAAACAACTACTTAGTAGGTGCTCCACTGGGGAAGTCGGACAGAGAGAAAGTCCTGGGCGTGCTCATAGATCACAGATTCAGCAATAGCATGCAATGTCAAGCAGTGGCCAGCAAAGCAAACAGGATACTATCCTGCATTAAAAAAAGGGATTTTGACAAGGGATAAAGACATAATTTTATCACTTTATAAATCACTGCTTCTGCCTCACCTGGAGTTTTGGTTCAGTTTTGGTCACCAACCCAATGGAAGTTAGGAAGATCGCATCCTGTAACATCCAGCCCAGGAGTTGTGGTAGGATCACAGCTGCGGTTTCTAGCCTGACACCTGTGTTCGAGGTTGGCTCAGGTCAAGGGTTCACTTTTGCACTCTGTATGTTAGGAGTGATGCTGGAACCCTCTATAACATCATATGCCAACCACAGGATAACTTAGAGGGGAATGGGACACTTAGCCACTGTAGTGTTCCTTCCCACAAGGATAATGTAATCAACCCGCAGGATATTATTAGGAGTATTCCTATGATAAGCAAATTGATTAACCACAATAACTACAGGGAGAATTGGGCAGAATCTCTGGAATGAATTGCACTATTCCACTAAGGATGCATATACACTTGAGTATTCAGCAATGGTAGAATAATATGCAGCAACCACAATACACCCCCCACTGACACTTATTTGAATAGCCTCAGCTAAGGCAAGGTTACTTGCGGTTGAGAGGGTTAAGTCCAATGGCTGGTACCAGCTCAGCTGCTCCAGGAAGTTCCAGGGAAGACTCCAAGAATCCAGGAGATGTCACAGTGCCCAGAAGATTTAAGAGGTAGATAGGGGGGTGCAGGGAAGGATCCCTGACTGTGCAATGTGCCGCAGCAGAGGCGGCCGAGTGCTGTGGTTCTGAGGTTTTGACCTTAGAGCAGGTCGGTTCCTATTGTCAGGTTCGCGGGCCAGTTGCACTGGCTCGACGTTCGCAAACTAGAACGCCGAGCTACTGCAACTCGCGTCATTTTAAGGAGGCGGAGATCCCGAAGTGGGAGGAGTCGAGAGCGCCGGCCGACGCCTCGGTCTCCTAGCGACGTCACGCTGCTGCTTTGAGAGGCCGGCCCGCGGCGCAACCCGACGTGCACGAGAGATCCCCTTACCCATCCAGAAATTAAACTTGTTCTCCTTAGAGGGGGCCTAATTGCAATTCTCAGAATCATTAATGGGGATCACAATATCCAGAATAAGATGTTTACACTGAGAAGTCTGTTGAGGACACAACAAGAGGTTAGAAGAGAGGTGGTTACATTTTAGACTGTGCAAGGGTTTTTTAAACTGTGTGAGCAGTAAAAATGTGGAATTCACACAGTAGTATCCGCTGATATCATAGACAAATTCAAGAAACTTTCAGATGAGTTTCTTAGTTCACTAAATATATAGAAATATATGGGGTATGAGAACTACTAAAGCCAAGTATATAGACACACGCATGTTGAACTAGATGGACCTGTGTCTTTGTTAAACTTTACCTACTATGTTACTGTGTTACTATGGTAAGGTTACTTGTCTAATATTGAAAAAATTATATCTAAGTTTAGTGTGGATAAATCAGTAAACTCTACTTGTTTTTACAAAATACCCACTAAAAGTTAAAGTGAAACATATTATTTTTTTTGGAAAACAAATCGAGGTTACATTGATTTACCCTTTCTATTTGTGCAGCAAAAATATCTTAATCTGAGGCAAGGTGCTTACTGGCCAATGTTCAAGTAATAGTCTGCTTTAAAAAAGCCATCTAGTTGTGCACATTCCAGTTTTAGGTACTTTACTCATACAGAACAAATAGAAATTCTAAATTTCTAGATAGTGCTGTCTTGGCCAAGTCCCAACCTTATCCCAAGATATTTCATCTGTACCTTGTTCTCACCCAATATGTTTCTCTTTGGAAACCAAAAGTGGTGAGTGTAAATGTCAGAAAAATATCATACCAAATCATATGAAAAAGATTTAGAAGGAGAGGCGAAGAAAAAAACCAGCTGGTGAAAAAATAAATTGGCAGACTGTGTGCCTTACGAGCCTACATGCCAGAGTTTTAAATTTTCTGAGGTCATTTACTGCGTTCTCATCAAGCATATTGAGTATACATGTTAGACATATGAAACAATTATTATTCTGCCCCATTGCCAACAACTTGTCTTTCACTGCATTGAGATATCTGTCATAAAGTAAACAGTTCTGCCAAAGTGGAAAGCTTTTGCAAGAAAAAAATGGTTTAAGAGAATTCCACATGCATAGGAAAATAAGAAAAAAATTATACAGTCTTCTGGTGGATGAATCAGCTGTTAATTTTATATTTGCTTTCAAGATGAAAGCGGAAAGTTCAAAATAGTTTTTCCTCTTCTATGCAGTTTGACATGTGTTTGAACTATTCAAAAAATATTTTTCTTTTTTCTTTCAAATTAGTTTTTTACTGCATCTTTCCATTGCAGATATTCTGCTACAGTATTTTGTGTTATATAATTCTAAAACACAGTTAATCATGCTGGCATGTTTTTTAAATTGTCCAAACATTTTACAGACATTTACTTTTATTTTCAAATGTTTCTTGTTTGCTTAATAAAATTTTGATATTAATGGCAGCAACTCAAGGAGTTTTTCTCTGTGCTGCCTCTATCAGCAGTACAATGCTGCCCTGCCACAGTGGTAGACACTGCCCTTCAGTTCTCTGGAAACCATTAGATTTTCCAAAATGTGCTCTTGTATTTTGTCAATTGAGCTGTTTTATTTTCTCCTAGGAACATTTTATTATCTCATCATCCACTTCTAGACCTGTCTCAACAGAATGCATAAAGGTTTCAAATTCTGTCTGTTTTATTACATTACCAACCCTAATGATAAGGTTATTTACACCTAATTCAGCATGGTATATATAATGATACATATTCATCTCAAATACACCTTAAATTTCTCCAGAGCTCTTGTTGTAAAAACCTATTGTTCGGGGGCGTGTCCTGGCAATGGCGGAGTGAGCACGCTTCTTCTCCGGCTCTCCCGCACCGCTCCACAGCCAGGACGAAAAACAGCACCTTCAGATCCACGAAAATGAGCAAAACCCGACAGAAAAAAGCACCCGATATGCCCAGACCACAAACACCAGGCAAGCTGCAAGCCTTCTTCTCCCCAGCGGCGCCGACGATCACGGAGGTAGGCCTCAAAAAAGCTGCGGCCTCGAGTAGTGGCGCGCGGCCGGGGACGAACGTGAGGGGATCGCCATCCGCATCACAGACCTCTCCACCCCCCTCCCCTGAGATGGAGACCACGGACACAGCCCGGCTGGACCCCCGTAGGGGTGAGCTGAGCTCTGACCCACGGCCGGGGAGGCAGGATGTACCACAATCCCACACAGAGCTAGATACAGGGGCCTTACTGCGCCTGCTGCCCACTAAGGCAGATATAGAGGCCCTGGTGGAGGAAATTGATGAGAAACACAGGCGAGATATTCAGGATGTTAAACAGGATGTATCCCAGCTGACTGCAAGGGGTGAGGGGGGGTGGGATGACCACAGCAGCCATGTCGGTAAAACTGAAAGAATTGGAAGAAGCCAGGGACATCCAATCCGCCATCCTGTCTGACATGCACCTCCATATTGAGGACTTGGAAGACAGAAATCGTCGTAACAATCTGAGAATCCGGGGTATCCCTGAGGGACCAGAAAATGTGCATGACAGGTGGTGGCTATCTTTAACTCCTTGTTGGGTAACCCGCCTGATACAGTAATTGACATGGACCGGGCGCATAGGGCACTGGGCCCACGTTCTGAAGACCCGGAGCGTCCCCGCGACATTGTTTGCAGAATACAAAGGTTCCCGATCAAAGACGAAATCCTACGCAAAATGTGGTCTCATGGGCCTCTGGATTTCGATGGTGCAGCGGTGAAGATCATGCCGGACCTTTCCAGGACGACTCTCCAAAGGAGAATGATCCTGCGTCCTCTCCTGATCCGCTTGCGGGAAGCCGGTATTGTCTATAGATGGGGGTTCCCCTTCCATCTTATAGTGCGCAAGAATACCCAAACCTTTGCCCTGAGACGACGGGAGGACTTACCTGCCATGTTTGAATTCCTGGGGATGGAGCCCTTCCCGGTCCCTGACTGGCTGCAACACTTGCCGAGAGGAAATGTCAGACAGGGCGGACGTCCAGTGTCCTACGCCATGCCTCAGAGACCACCTCAGCAGCGCCACCGGAGAAGGTCGTTCTCCAGGGGCAACTCCAGCGAACCTTGATGGACCCAGGGGCCCAGCCTCGAGAACCCTTGTTCCTGTTTCTGCCTTCTACTTACCGGGGTCATCCCTGCATACCACCCCTGCCTAGGTAAACCCCAGGCCTTTATGTACAGCACCGTATATCCCCCCGAAGTGTGCAAGGGGGTTAGGAGACCAGTTTTATTTCGGGCAGCTGTGCCGAAAGTGGTGTCCGAGCCCTACTCCCACAGTATATTGACATTAGAACCCAGGGGCACAGTCTACGAACTAAGATCACCGGTGCATGAATGGGTACTGGCCTCCAGAACTTACTCCGTATGGAGACGTGTTGTGACCCGTTGGTTTGATGGACACTCGGTCAAGCCCAGAGTGCCCGTGTTCCCCTCTCAGCCTCCTAGAGAACCGCGTATTTAGCTGGCGGGCCATGGACCGCCGCCTCTTACATTCCTTGGAGGTTGGGGAGGGAACGCCGATTAAGGGGTAGGGGGGGGGCGATGGAGACCCCGGAGTGTATAGGATATGTTGTGGGTTCTTCTCAGGCTGATCTTATTACTTAACGTATATTGCATATTGCTCTGTCTTTTCATTAAACAAAAGTTATTGTTTACCTTTTATAGGTGCTAATCATTACTATAGAGATTGCTAAACCACTCTATCCAATCCTGGCTTGGAGCGGGGGGTTGAGTGGGATCCCGCTGTGTACAGCCGCACCCCCACTTAGGTACTCTCATCCTCAGGGATAGATCCCCAGGGTGGGTATAGTTTGGGGTAGTTACCCCGTTTGTGTTCTGTGTTTTGTCTTTGTACATTTTTGTCGCTTTCCCTACTTTCTCCACTTTCTTTCACTAACCTTAGCTCTGCTCCCCCTCCCGGGCGGAACTGATCTCGGCGCAGACAACCTCTCATTCATCTTGTTCCTTCTTTAACCTTTCCCCTGCTCCCTCCTCCCTTTTTTTTTCTCTTTTCTTTTTTCTCTCTTTTGCACCTTTGATCTCTCCTAGTGGTTCCGTACATTACCCGACCGGGTTTGGAACATACGAACATGCAATCCGTTTCCAACACGGTAGTATCCTGGAACGTTAAAGGTTTGAACATTCCGGAGAAGAGGAAGGCCGTCCTCAACGAACTCCACCGTCTGAAAGCTCAGGTAAGATTTTTTTCAGATATAAAAAATTCCTAGATTTCACAACCACCACTCCCCGCATGCATATCACTGCGGATCCCCCGACGGTAAAAACAAGGGTTGTGGTGCATAGGACGGTGGGGTGGCAATATGTGGATGCCCGACATAGCCCAGAGGGGAGGTTCATCTTCGTGAAGGGCAGAATAGGACACACTCTATGCACGTTTGCAAACATATACATGCCCAATGTAGGCCAGGTTCCATTTCTGGAATCCACCCTTGAACAACTCGAGGAGTTTCAAGGAGGGGGTACTCGTTCTGGGTGGGGACCTCAACCTGGTGCTCGATCCTACATTAGACAGCTCCAGGTCGACTTCCCATCTTTCATACTCTGCTCTCAGAAGGGTCAAAAAAAGCTTGCAACAGTTCCAATTGGTGGATATCTGGCGCCTGTTGCATCCTAAAGACTGAGACTATTCCTTCTATTCCAATCCACATAGCTCATATTCCAGAATAGATTTGTTCTTGGTAAAACACAGAGACCTACCAATGATGAGGGGAATCTCCATTGGCGCTATATCACTATCCGACCATGCCCCGATATCTCTGACTCTGGACCTAGTCCCAACAGACTGTAAATCCTGGAACTGGCGACTGAACGAACCTGTCCTTTATGACCCCACATTAGTTGCGGAAATTAAAACTGACCTGACCCAGTATTTCGAGAGCAATGACATTGATGAATGTGACCCCATGATCCTCTGGTAGGCACACAAAGCATACATCAGGGGCACATTCATCAAGATAGGTGCCAGACTCAAGAAACAGCAGACTGCTAAAATTGAAGGACTATTAACAGACATATCATGCCTTGAATCGGTACAGAAACAATCCCTGGCCAGGTCGGTTCTCGGGCAGCTGACAGCGCTCAGAGAGCAACTGCAGTCCCTATGCTTAACTAAAGCCAAGGGTATGTTAACTAGATGTAAAAGAATATTCTACGAATTGGGAGACAAATGTGGCAGACCGCTGGCAAAGGCCCTGTGGGTACAAAGAGCACAGTCCTACATCTCTGAGATAATGTCCCCCACGGGCATAAAGCTGAATAAGACCACAGATATAGCAGGGGTTTTTAGGAACTACCACGCATCCCTATACAACCTACAGGGCCAGACTCCAACGTGGAACGACATACAACGTAGGGCACAGATATCGGACTACCTAACCGAGTCCGGGATGCCAGCTATACCGGAAGAGGTAACGCGTTCCCTGGAAACACCCCTTACGGAGACGGAGCTCGCTAGTGCCCTGAAAGGGGCTAAGACAGGTAGGGCGCCGGGACCGGACGGTCTCCCCCTATCATACTATAAAGAATTTTTAGAGATCCTCTCTCCCCATTTTTTGAAGGGATACAATGCGGTTGGGGAAGGGGTGCAGTTTCCAGTGGACTCGTTGAGAGCCCATGTGACTCTTATTCCGAAACCTGAGAAAGATTCCTTACTGTGCTCAAACTACAGACCCATCTCTTTGCTCAACTCAGACCTCAAACTCTTTACAAAAATATTGACGTCCCGACTGATCCCACATCTACAGGATATCATCCATCTAGACCAGGTGGGATTCATGCCCTCTAGAGAACCTAGGGACAATGTTACGCGCCTAATAGATGTTATGCATGCGTCCTTCACTCGGTCGAGGCCTCTCATGCTTCTGTCTACAGATGCGGAGAAGGCATTCGACCGGGTCGATTGGAATTTCATGGAATTGACGCTCAGGGGTCTGGGTCTGGGTGGGATGATGATGTCATGCATTATGGCGATATACTCTAGACCGACGGCGCAGGTCCGGGTAAATGGACTCTTGTCCGACGCCTTTGACATTTCTAACGGCACGCGACAAGGCTGCCCACTGTCGCCCATGATTTTCATCCTTACATTAGAGCCCTTTCTCCGTAGAATCAGGGCCAACGGCAATATTGCAGGAGTGAACCTGGGTGGTGGGGGCAATCACAAAGTTGCTGCGTTCGCTGACGACTTGCTTTTTCTCCTCACTAACCCAACGGTCTCCCTACCAAACCTGATGAGGGAATTTTAACTATATGGAGCGGTTTCACGTTTCCTCATCAATTTTCAAAAATCCATGGCCTTTAATGTATCTGTCCCGGGCTTCCTACTCACGGGCCTAAGATCTGCATTTCCATTTCGCTGGGACACGGAATCGATAGGGTATTTGGGCACAATTATACCTGCAGACCTTTCCCGCACCTGCCACCTTAATTTCACTCCCCTACTCAAAGAAATTCGGTTGGACCTCGCGATGTGGCATGCTGGGAAATTCTCATGGTTCGGTAGGTGCAATATCCTGAAAATGAATGTTATGCCACGCATTCTATATTTATGGCAGACTCTGCCGATCCATATTCCACAGGCATTTCTTAAAGCTGTCAACAGTGCATTTACTCGATTCTTGTGGGCCCACAAACCACCGAGGATTAAATCAGCAATTCTGCGCCTGCATAAACTCCGGGGAGGTATTGGCCTCCCCGATGTAATTAGATACCATGCAGCGTGCCACCTCGTGAGGGTAATGGCTTCTTCCAACAAGACAATGCGCCATGCCACGGTGCTCGTATTGTGCAGGAGTGGTTTCAAGAACATGAGGGAGAGTTTACCTTGCTTAGGTGGCCCCCACAATCACCAGATCTCAATCCAATTGAGCATTTGTGGGATGAAGTTGAAAGAGCCATCAAGCAGCTGGTTCCACAACCATCAAATCTCACAGAACTTGACAGTGCTATTAATCAGGCATGGTGTCAGATTCCTTGCATCACCTTTCAACATCTCATGGAGTCAATGCCAAGAAGAATCGCCGCAGCATTGGAGGCAAAAGGTGGCCCAACGAAGTACTGATGGGGTGGTCATAATAATCTGGCCACTCAGTGTATACATATATGTATATACACTGAGTGGCCAGTTTATTATGACCACCTGATGTTTGTAGACAAATTAGCTATAATTAGCTATAATTTCGCACTTTTTTGCTAGAGGGCCAGACCATTATAAATAGGGAAGCAGGTTGTTTACCACGACAGTAGAAGTGATTTTTTTCTGAAGATATGGGTAAACAATGCGATTTAACAGCCTTTGAACGTGGGATGATTGTTGGCGCGATCCATGGAGCAAGTATTAGCAAAACAGCAGAATTCATTAAATGTTCAAGAGGTGCTCAATGTTAAAGTGTTTAAAGACTGGACTGTCAGCCGAAAAGCTGGGTCTGAACGTGCGCATTGTGGCTGTCAGCGACTAGTCAATGTTAGGGCAGAACGGAGAGTGGCAAGACTGGTACAAGACAACAGAAGGGCAACAGTGCAGTGTCAGATTCCTCACATCAACTTTCAACATCTCGTGGAGTCACGAGGCGGCCCAACAAAGTCATCTCGTGGAGTTATCTCGTGGCCCAACAAAGTACTGATGGGGTGGTCATAATAATCTGGCCACTCAGTGTATATATACATATATATACACACTGTGGCAGTGTGTGGCAATGCCAGGGTGTCTTTTGGCAATATAGTCACCCAGGTCTCTCAGCCAGGGGGGCTGAGCAGTTCCAGAAAGTGAAAACATTTACCGGGAAAGAGCTGGTTTTGCAGTTCTCCCAGGTTTTCCGGATTTGGCATGGGTTCCTGGAACTGGGAGATTTCATAGAGCATTGGGAGGGATGAAATCTCCATTCCTGGATCCAGGCTTTAGGGGTAACCAGCACTTAATGCCCTTATGAGAAGAATGCTGGCTCATGTTCAGGGCCCCACCTGTGAGTCAGGAGAACTCCACCCAGGAGTCAGAGTGGAGGCCAGTGCAGCAGAGTGCTGCGGGTT